>NC_088355.1:37252500-37552500 GCF_036884655.1 Musa acuminata AAA Group | reverse complement strand
GACAAGAGCAAAAAGTGTTGTATGAGTTAAAAGTTCTCCTTCCTCTTTTCTTCCAAGTTTTGATATGTCAAGAGAGGAAAGAAAATTCTTGTAAGGGTTATCTCCTAAGCCCATCAAAAGGAGTGAAACTGTAAAAGGGTTATTATGACTCGAGCCTAATGGGCTAACTAGCCTATCAACTTCGTTTGGTCTAAACCATTGACCAAAATGCTTAAGCTGAAGTTGATAGTAGTACACTCATCAGACCCTTATAAGCCAATCTTAATCTTACCCACTTTCGATGTGGGACTAATCAGGGATGTTACAATCACCCCCACTCAAAGGCTTGACGTCCTCGTCAAGCCCCAACATAACCCAGATCAGACCCTAGCATAGTGCATGTGAGGCATAGCCCAGTGGTGGCTCCACGCCGTGATGAGTCCTCTGACTCCGTCTACGGGTAGCCCTTTCTTACTCGAGCCCCCTCACCATGCCCAAATGCTAGGTCGGCTCTGATACCAAATATTATGACTCGAGCCTGATGGGCTAACTAGCCTATCAACTTCGTTTGGTCTAAACCTGTAATCACATCAAATATTTAAGTTAGGAATTGATTTTCTTTCCTTACTTGTTATTATAATTTAAGGAAATCCTAATCTACTTCCTTGTTTGTTGATATGAATTAAGGAAATAACTAGTAAGTATTCCAAATATGATGATATCATATTTGGTAGTATATTAAATGAAAATAATTATAAATACGAAAATTAAAATTTATTTCCCTTAATAGAGGCTCGCCTCCTCCTATTTAAAGGGGAGGGATCTCTCTCCTTCGTTCCTCACCTAGTCGAGCCTGGCAGCGGGAGGAACGAGGAGTTACACCTTGTTGACAAGAGAACGAGGAGTTACACCCTGTTGATAAGAGGTAGGTTTCCCTACCTTTCTTAAATTTAAAAGTTTTAACTTTTCTTTTGATTCTTTAAATGTTGAAAGTTTTATAATTTGAAAAATATGTATCAATTCATTAAATGTCAAAATTTTTACATTAAAGTAATTAGTTAAAGTTTTCATAATATTCTTTGACCCATGATTAAGGTTTTTATTTTAGAGTTAAATATGTTAAAAATATATTTGTTTTATATGATATTTCCTGTATTACAGTTTATCTTTAATCTTATCTGGATTAAAATCTTGTTAGATTAGAATATGTTATCTAAAATCCTTTTTTGATATTCTTTGATTTGAAATTTAAAATATATTTTTCTGAATGATTTAAAATATGACTAAAATATGTTAAAATTTTATATGTGTTGAAAACATGATTTTTTTATTTGAATTTAGAAGACTATTTTCTTGTATTAAAACTTATCTCCTAGTCCCTCTTTTAATTTCTTATGATTTCTAGTCAAATTTAGAACGTTATTTTCTTGTATTAAAGCTTTTCCCCTCATCTATCTTTTAATACATTATTATGTTTTTATTTATATTGTTAATGGGTATATGCTATAATATGAAATTGGACATTAATTGGAATGAAATTGCTCACAGGCCAGGCCCAACCCACGGGTCAGGCCTTGGCCCGTAGGCTACCCTAGCCCAACCATTATGGGCGGTCACATGCGACGCACATGACTAGTCCATGGGCCAGGGCTGGGCCAGTTTTGTGTAATTCATGCTCAATCATATATAATGTACATGACTAGTAGATGAACTAGCTCAATTTAGCCCAATATTATTGTTGAACTTGAGCCCAAATATTGATTGAACTAAACTAGACTTGATTAGTCTAGATCAATTCAGGGTGATTCCGAATTGATTGACTTATTCAAGTTAGTTTAACCTAAATTGAACTTAATCTAGTCTAAATTATACTAGTCTAGGGTGGTTCCAGACCAGTTAAATAAGGATTAGAGATCAGTTCAGTTAGGCTCTAGTAAATCGAGTTCAATTGAATCAATTAAACTAGAGTTCAAGTCAATTGAGGGTTAATTTATATTATTTGATATTGATGATATTTGAAAGAGACGTTTTAAATATGTTATTTCATCCCAAAATGGACATGACCAGTGTGAGATTATATTATTTTCCTACCAAGAGTAGGTAGGGCGATTCCCTTTGGGGATTAGCGGGTCGTCAGACGTGGCGGCTGGACGATTTCTCCATCCGCTGTTGGGAGGAACGTGTCCCCACTTTGGCGGGTGTGGGACACCACTCCATCCGCTGTGGGGAGTGCGATATGAGTTTATCTCCATCCGCTATTGGGAGAACACAAACTCATCCCGTAGGATAAAGCCTCTCCATCCGCTATTGGGGGAGTGCTACTTCGGGTATTTGACTACGCCAATGGGATGATTGATTGAATTTTGATCATGTATACATTTTGAGTTGACTTTTGGGTTCCTACTCAGCGTTGCTGAATTTTCTTTATTTCTGATTTTCAGAGCAGCCTCCCTCTAGTACTCCCTCTAGTACTAAATCAGATTCCAGTGGAGAGCGGACCTTCCTCTACCGCTAGGTAGAGCCACTTGGATGATTCTTGAAGTTAACATCACTATATTTACTTTTCTATTTATGATTTGATGAATAAATGGATTATAATAAATGAATTGTAATAAATGTTTATGAATGATGAATAAAGTGATGTTCATCTATTTGGCCTAAATATGTGGGAAGATATATAAAAAAAAAAATCCAGGATGTGACAAAACCACTGACCAAAATGCTTAAGCTGAAGTTATAGTAGTACACTCATCAAACCCTTATAAACCAATCTTAATCTTACCCACTTTCGATGTGGGACTAATCAGGGATGTTACAAGGGTGATTGGCCTTTGCCTATTGAAGGAAGGCCTCTAGTGGACGTCAGTGACCTCGTCGGTGGAGGAAGCCAAAAGTGGATATAGGTCAAGATTGACCGAATCACTCTAAATCTCGGTTTGCATTTACTTTGAGCATCTTATCTTTATTGCAACCTCCTCAGTAGCTTACTACCTTATGCTCATTTACGAACGTGTTCATAGTTAAGTATTTTTCGAATCGACGTTAAGACGAAAATCGATTTTATCGTACAAACATCATATTTCAGTTTGTACTTACATTCTAATTTCTCTCATAACTGCAAACTGCCTTCATATCTTTGCTTTAACTACATCTCGCTTGATCACAAGTTAAAGTGATGTACGAATCGGCTTTCTTACCGAAATCGCTTTTATCGTACAAACGCAATTTTAATCGTCGAAAGTTTTCCGCTGCACTAATTCACCCCCCCCCCCCCCCCCCCCCCCCTCTTAGTGCTTTTGATCCTAACAGGGGAGATGTGCAGGAAGATGGTGTAGAGCTTGATGTTGATCTACCTGCAGGACATGTTGAGCGAGAAGAATTTAGAGAGCAAGTTCTGGCAGAATCTTAGTTGAGAAGATCTTCTAGACAATGTCAACATTCCAAAAGATACTTTACAGATGAGTATGTGATGCTTACTGATGCAGGTGAACTAGAGAGTTACTAGGAAGCAATTGAAAGTGAGTAGAAAGAGAAGCAGTTGCAGCTTCAGAAAATTCATACAGATGACAACGAAGTAGACATATTGACAAAGACTCTACCAAAAGAAAGACAGGAGATATGCCGACAGCTGGTCGGCATGGCTTCATATTGAGGAGTCCTAGGACAGCCTCCCTTATGGGCTGAAGGGGGAGGTTGTTGGGCTGATAGCTCATATTCAGCCCAAGGTGAGCTTTATCAGCCCACAACTCACCCCCTCTTAACCTAACCCTAATTTATATTAGAGGGGGTGTGGTGGCTGTGAAAATAGGCATAAATAGGGCAGCAACGAGGGTAGTAAGAGAGATCTTACAATAGCAAAAAGGAAGAGAAAAAGATAGAAATCAAAGGAGAAATGAAGGGAAGAAAACAAGGACAACGCAAAGAGACTGTTCTTAATCATTTAGCAGTGCTTTCATCTCAAGTTAGATCAGATCTACAGTAGATTCTTATTATGATTACTTGGGGAGAATTAGGGAGGATTTAGATATTGTGCATAGTGATATGATCCTTGTATCCCAGTTATTCTCTTGTGATTGTTGCTAGGGGTTTCGGCAAGAGATTAAGATTTGTATATTTATTATTATTATATTGGATTATCTCTAGTTTGCCCCGTGATTTTTACCCTTCACATTGGAGGGGTTTTTCATGTATATCTTGGTGTTTTATTTAATTATGGTTCTATTTAATTTCGCTATGTGTTATGGCCTACTAGTATTTGTTCATATACAAAAGTTATTTCTCTTTATATCCCATTAGTACAAAAGTTTTATGCATACGCAGCTCTTTTTTAGTTAAAGAAAGCACAAACGTTAAGAGAACTGACCCGAGTGGTTGTTTACTGAGTTCAGGGAATTATATTTGAAGACAAAGTGGATGCCTTTGATTTGCCACTTTATGGCGCTTCAATGCAAGAAGTGAAGCAGGTGATAGAGGACCAAGGTTCATTTGATGCGGAGAAAGCAGAGAGTTTATGAGTCCAACTGATATATGTTTAAGGACTCCGACGATGATCATCTTGTCGATAAGGTAGTCAACGGTAAGAATGTGGCAAAAGATTTGCTGGCAGTGGTGGAAACATTGATTTCACATCATTTTGGGGATGCCATACTCGATGATCCATTCTCAAGATTTGCCCATGAAATCACCACCTAAAAGACCAATGCTACTATACCATATTAGTGGTTGCCTCGAAGAAGAATGCTCCAAAGCCAACTTACAAATAAGCTACGTTGTATAATTGCGCCAACCTTGTAATTTGCAGTCACCGAAAAGTGTTGCATCTGAACTCTTTATATACAAATAGAGGTTTACATCACGCTAACTGTTAACAAATTTCTCTAACCATGACTGAGGTGTCAGCACGACTTGGTCCAATCATCGATGTTTAGGAACATCCCTACGACGAGGCCCTCGTCGGGTCGGGTTGAGCTCGGGGTTGGCTCCACACGCGATCCTTCTACCGACATGCGGTCTGCTTTGTTGTCGTCATTAGGTTGTTGAATCTCGGATTTTGATGATAAAATCAATTGATAGGTTAATTGATCCAATCCATATTATTAAGTTAAGTGTGTAGAATTAACTACGATAACCAGAAAACACAAAGCAAGAATACCGGAGTCAAGATCGATGGATGTTTAAGAGTCCGAAGAATCGTCGGAGATGCTGCCGGAACCAACCGAGAAGAAATCGGGAACCTATCGGAATTTTTGGAAGTTCGCCGAAGAGATCGTCGGAGGTTCACGGAGATCACCGAGAAGGCTCGGCTACTCGTTAAAGTCATCACAAGATCGGGAGCTTGCAGGGAGTCCGTCGGAAGAAGTTCGTCGGAAAGCTCGCCGGAACAAGACTCGACGTTCGCGGTTGAAAACTTGCTTAGGATGTTTTTTTTGTTACGTAGTTCACTTGTAATTAGGATTAGGATTAAGAGATAATCCTATATCCTGGTTAGGGGCCAACTGGGCCCAAAGTCAAATTCGGTTTGGGCTAAAATTAAGCCAAACTAGTGAATCGGAGAGCCAGGCGGTGGCACCGCCTGGCTGGGCGATAGCACCGCCCAGCACCCGAGAGCTGGGCGGTGGCACCGCCTGGGGTGGGCGGTGGCACCGCCCAGCACCCGAGAGCTGGGCGGTGACACCTCCTGGGCTGGGCGGTGGCACCGCCAGCATCGGGAACATAAGAGAATTTAAATTTTTGGAGCCCAAATTTGAATCCTCTTGAGGCCTATAAATACCCCTCAAGTCTCAGCTTAGAACACAACTTTTGAGAAGCAATTGATTGAGAGAAAAGTCTTAGAAAGTCTTAGCAAGTCTTGTTTTCAATTTGCTAGAGAGTTCTCCTCATTCTTTCTTGCTGAAAATTTGTAAGAGGTTGAACTGCTTGTAAAAGGTTGTAAGAGGGGTATTTGCCCTTCCATTTCAAGAGATTTGCTAGTGGAAGGTGGGAGCCTCATCGAAGAGGGGCCTCGCAAGTATATGTAGGTCATTTGACCGAAACACTCTAAAATCGGCGTGATCTCTGGTTTGCATTTCATTATTGCTATTTACATTACTGCAAACCTTCTTACATGCTTTAGTTCCTTATTACCTTTGTTGTACAACTTTAAGAATACGCTTTCAAGTTTAGCTTTTCAAGTTCCGTTCCTATCGTACGAAAGATTTGTCGAAACCAACATTTTAATCCGCTGCACTAATTCACCCCCCCTCTTAGTGCCGCTCCGATCCTAACAATTGGTATCAGAGCGAGGCTCACTCTCATATTTGGTTTAATACCCAAGAGAGATGGCTTACTCCGGCATGCATGAGGGTCATTCTATCACACGTCCACCCTTGTTTAATGGGTCGGATTATACTTATTGGAAGACTCGGATGAGGATCTTCCTCATTTCTATGGATTTCGAGCTTTGGACTATTGTTGAAAACGGATTTCAAAAATCTTCTCTTCCGATGAGCAAATGGAATGAATCAAAGATGAAGGTTTTTGCTTTAAATGCAAAGGCTATGAATGCCGTGTTTTGTGCACTAGACAAAAATGAATTTAATCGTGTTTCAATTTGTGATTCGGCTTTTGATATTTGGAGAACTCTTGAGGTCACTCATGAAGGCACTAGCCGAGTGAAAGAGTCCAAAATCAACATCCTTGTGCACTCTTACGAACTTTTCCGAATGAAACCAAGTGAGTCCATCGGAGACATGTACACCCGATTTACGGATGTCATCAATGGACTCAAAGCTCTTGGTAAAGATTTTACTAACTTTGAACTAGTGACTAAAATCTTAAGATCCCCCCCTAAAAGTTGGGATCCAAAAGTTACGGCCATTCAAGAGGCCAAAGACCTTAAAGCATTCCCTCTTGAAGAACTCATTGGGTCTCTAATGACCTACGAAATGACATGTCAAGCTCATGACGAGCTCGAGAACCCCCTTCCAAAGAACAGGAAGGATATGGCACTCAAATCACAAGAAGACCACTTGAAAGGAACATCAAGTGATGAGGACAGTGATAATGACATTGCACTTTTGACTCAAAAATTTAAAAAATATTTAAGAAAGAACAAATTTAAAAATAATACAAAAAATAAATTTGAACAAAAGAATGACCAAGTGATTTGCTATGAATGCAAAAAACCGGGACACTACAAGAACGATTGTCCTTAAGCCAAAAAGAGAACATCAAAGAAGAAGGCGCTCAAGGCAACGTGGGATGATTCAAGCGCGTCCGAAGAAGAGGAGTCCAACACCGAGCAAGTTGCTCATTACGCGCTAATGGCTTTAGGAGAAGAGGTATGTGATTTATTTAATGAAGATTTATCTTTTGAAGAACTCTCTATCGCTTTTCATGAATTATTTGATGAATGTAGAACTATTAGCAAGAAGTTAAGTATCATAAAGAAAGAGCATGCTTTGCTACAAGATAAGTTTGATAGTCTTCAAACTCCTCCATGCTCTAAGTGTGAGCATTTAGAAGTAATAAAAAATAAAAATTTGCTTCTTAAAGAAACCTTAAATAAGTTTAAGGTTGGAAGCAAAGGATTAGATATGATCCTTGCACACAAGGGTCACGTCGCAAATAGAAATGGAATTGGATTTGTAAAAGGATTACATCAAAATCCTACCACTTTCATAAAAGGACCTACATTACATGTTTCCTCTTATATGAAATGCAACTTCTATTGTAAATCCGGACATATTGCCTACAAATGTCCATTTAGGAAAATTAGTTCACAAAAATTAATATGGGTTCCTAAAGGAACTATAAAGGATTCAATAATAAATAACAAAGTTAGTGGATCAATTTTTGAGGCACCCAAAATCAAATGGGTACCTAAAAGTCATCCTCTTTTGTAGACAAACCCACAAGCTAGGAGCAAGAGATGGTATCTCGATAGTGGATGCTCAAGACATATGACTGGAGATCCATATCATTTCTCTATGCTCACTAGCAAAGAAGAAGGGTACGTCACCTTCGGAGACAACAACAAAGGCAAAATCATTGGCAAGGGAACTATTGGTAACAAATTTAGTTTTTCCATTGATGATGTTTTACTAGTTGATGGATTGAAACATAATCTCTTGAGTATTAGCCAACTATGCGATAAAGGTTATATCGTTAGATTCGAATCAAATATGTGTATTATCGAAAAACCAAACAATAACTTGACTATGATTGCATTAAAACAAAATAATGTCTACACCATCAACCTTGATGAACTAAGTAATGAAATGTGCTTCTCCGCTCTAAATGATGATGCTTAGCTTTGGCATAGGAGATTAGGCCATGCAAGCATGAAACTAATATCTAAGATCTCATCTAGAGAATTAGTACGAGGGATTCCAAATATGAAGTTTACTAAGGACAAAGTATGTGATGCATGTCAACTAGGTAAACAAATAAAAACTAGTTTCAAACCAAAAAATCAAATTAGCACCACTAGACCACTACAATTGATCCATTTGGACTTATTCGGACCAATTGACACAACAAGTCTAGGAGGAAGCAAATATGCGTTTGTAATTGTGGATGACTATACTAGGTACACTTGGACCTATTTCTTAGTCCACAAAAGTGATTGCTTCAAGTGCTTTTCTAAATTTTGTAAACTCACTCAAAACGAAAAAGGTTTCATGATTTCATCAATTCGGAGTGATCACGGTGGGGAGTTTCAAAACCGTGACTTTCAAAATTTTTATGAAGTTAATGGATACAATCACAACTTCTCCACTCCGAGGAATCCCCAACAAAATGGAGTAGTTGAAAGAAAAAAATAGAAACCTACAAGAAATGGCAAGAACTATGTTAAATGAACATAGTTTACCTAAGTGTATTTGGGCCGAAGCCATAAATACGGCTTGCTACATCATGAATAGAGTCCTAATAAGACCATCCTTATCAAAAACTCCCTATGAATTGTGGAATAACAAAAAATCAAATATTTCCTATTTTAAAGTTTTCGGTTGTAAATGCTTTATTTTGAATGAAAGGGATGTCTTAGGAAAATTTGATGCTAAATCCGATGAAGGCATCTTTCTTGGTTACTCTTCCGTTTCTAAGGCTTTTCGGGTTTTTAACAAAAGAACGTTAGTAATAGAAGAGTCTATTCATGTAGTTTTTAATGAAATTTCTAATTTAAAGAAAAATGATTTTGATGATGATCTTGGTTTTGATAATTTGAATTTAAATGAACCTTCTCCTCAAAATAGCAACTTGGATGCACCTTCTTCCGAAATTTCCTTACCCAAGGAATGGAAGTATATAGATGCTCATCCAAAGGAGCTAATTATAGGAGATACATCAAAAGGGGTTCAAACTCGTTCCTCTTTCAAGAATTTTTGTGCTAATGCCGCCTTCCTTTCTCAAATCGAACCTAAATGCATTGACGAGGCCATAAAAGATTATTTTTGGGTTATTGCAATGCAAGAGGAATTGAATCAATTTGAGAGGAATAAGGTATGAAAGCTTGTTCCTAGACCTAGTGACCATTTAGTCATTGGTACTAAATGGGTCTTTAGAAACAAGCAAGACGAAAATGGTATCGTGGTTAGAAACAAGGCTAGATTAGTGGCCAAAGGTTTCAACCAAGAAGAAGGTATCGATTACAAAGAAACTTTCGCTCCCGTGGCTCGATTAGAAGCCATAAGGATGCTCCTTGCCTGTGCTAGTAGTAATAATTTTAAACTGTTTCAAATGGATGTCAAAAGTGCTTTCTTGAATGGTTTTATTTCCGAAGAAGTATATGTCGAACAACCTCCCGGATTTAAAAATTCTCTTCTTCCTAATCATGTATTCAAATTGACTAAGGCTCTCTATGGCTTGAAACAAGCTCCTAGAGCTTGGTATGAAAGGCTTAGTTCCTTTCTTATTTTAAATAATTTTACCAAAGGCAAGGTTGATACTACATTGTTTATCAAACATTTTGAAAATAATTTTCTTATTGTGCAAATTTATGTTGACGATATTATTTTTGGCTCTTCGGATGAATCACTATGTGAATCATTTGCCAAATGTATGAGTCATGAATTTGAAATGAGTTTAATGGGTGAATTAACTTTCTTTCTGGGATTACAAATCAAACAACTTAGTGATGGTATATTTCTTAACCAATCTAAATATACATTAGAGTTGTTAAAACGATTTAACATGGATAATTCAAAAGCAATAAACACCCCTATGAGTACTATGACTAAGTTAGACATGGATGAAAATAGTGAAAATTTCGATCAAAAAACATATAGGGGAATGATAGGTAGTCTACTCTACCTCACCGCGACTAGACCGAATATTATGTTTAGTGTAGGACTTTGTGCTAGGTTTCAATCAAATCCTAAATTATCTCATCTTAAAAGTGTTAAAAGAATATTTATGTATCTTAAAGGAACTCCAAATCTAGGACTGTGGTATCCAAAATCTAAAAAATTTGATTTAATAGCTTATGCAGATGCTGATTTTGGCGGATACAGGATAAATAGAAAAAGTACATCCGGAACATGCCAATTTTTAGGACATGCACTTGTTTCTTGGACTTCCAAGAAACAAAATTCTGTTGCACTATCTACGGCGGAAGCCGAGTACATTGCTGCAAGTGTATGCTGTGCACAAGTTGTTTGGATGAAAAATACATTAGAAGACTATGGAATTCACTTTAAAAATATTCCCATAAAATGTGATAATACTAGTGCCATATGTCTTACTAAAAATCCAATTCAGCACTCTAGAACTAAGCACATCGACGTTAGGCATCATTTCATACGCGATCATGTCCTTAACAATGATGTTGCTCTAGAATTCATTGACACAAAGCATCAATTAGCATATATATTTACAAAAGCTTTGAATGAAGACCAATTTGAATTCATTAGAAGGGAATTAGGTATGTTAAATTGTCCCTAAGAATAAACTTGTTTGAATGGATTTTTCCGTAAAGTTTTTCATCCTCTCTCCATTCCTCGATGAATCTGATTCTTCTCTTTCGATTCTAAATGACATGTTAAATTATCTCATCTTGAGTCAAACTCTGCTCCCATCTGATCAAGATGAATGATTTTATGATATTTTGTGAATCTCGAAATTGATTTTGATGACTTAATTATGAGTTTCAAGTTAACAAATTGAATTTGAATGGATTTGTATTCGAATTATGATCTTGACTTATTGGAATTACGCTTGGAATTTTTATCACTATCTCTTCCTTGTACATCTACAATTTTTATTTATAGAAAGAAGAGATTTGATAAAATGGATGAATGCTGAATTTTCCTTTAGGTGAACTCTGCGTAAATATTTTAGCATACTTACTTTTGGATGATGGATTTTCGTATGATCGATGCTGAATTCCTGATATTATAATCACAAGTTATATTCTTCAAGTCTCATTCCCTTTTTGTTGATGACAAAGGGGGCGAAAAGTGATGACTTGTACCATTTTGATAGCATGACTTATATGAATTTCAAAAGCATGTGTGATATGAATGTCTTATATGCCTTGCAAAATCCTTGAGAATATTGCAAGATTGATTGATCATATTGAAAGTATGCCTTACATTTATATCATGAAATTCATGTTGAAAATCTTTATCTCCTATCGTAGTAAAAATTGTCTCTTATCATTCTACTTGAAAATGATTTTCATCGAAGTTTTGTATTTACTATTGCTTAATGAGAATAACGATAAGTTCTACGGTTAGAACTTATCGGTTTATGCTTGAATTCTATGGATGGAATTCAAGTGTTTTCATCTTCTCATAATATGGCATATAGATAGGGGGAGTTATGTTTAACTCCGTCATCAATTGATTGTCATCATCAAAAAGGGGGAGATTGTTGAATCTCGGATTTTGATGATAAAATCAATTGATGGGTTAATTGATCTAATCCATATTATTGAGTTAAGTATGCAGGATTAACTATATAACCAGAAAACACAAAGCAAGAATACCGGAGTCAAGATCGATGGACGTTTAAGAGTCCGAAGAATCGTCGGAGATGCTACCGGAACCAACCGAGAAGAAATCGGGAACCTATCGGAATTTTCGGAAGTTCGCCGAAGAGATCGTCGGAGGTTCACGGAGATCACCGAGAAGGCTCGGCTACTCGTTAAAGTCATCACAAGATCGGGAGTTTGCAGGGAGTCCGTAGGAAGAAGTTCGTCGGAAAGCTCGCTGGAACAAGACTCGACGTTCGCAGTTGAAAACTTGCTTAGGATGTTTTTTTTGTTATGTAGTTCACTTGTAATTAGGATTAGGATTAAGAGATAATCCTATATCCTGGTTAGGGGCCAACTGGGCCCAAAGTTAGATTTGGTTTGGGCTAAAATTAAGCCAAACTAGTGAATCGAAGAGCCAGGCGATGGCACCGCCTAGCTAGGCGGTGGCACCGCCTGGGTTGGGCGGTGGCACCGCCCAGCACCCGAGAGCTGGGCGGTGACACCTCCTGGGCTGGGCGGTGGCACCGCTTGGCTGGGCGGTGGCACCGCCAGCATCAGGAACATAAGAGAATTTAAATTTTTGGAGCCCAAATTTGAATCCTCTTGAGGCCTATAAATACCCCTCAAGTCTCAGCTGAGAACACAACTTTTGAGAAGCAATTGATTGAGAGAAAAGTCTTAGAAAGTCTTAGCAAGTCTTGTTTTCAATTTGCTAGAGAGTTCTCCTCATTCTTTCTTGCTGAAAATTTGTAAGAGGTTGAACTGCTTGTAAAAGGTTGTAAGAGGGGTATTTGCCCTTTCATTTCAAGAGATTTGCTAGTAGAAGGTGGGAGCCTCATCGAAGAGGGGCCTCGCAAGTGGATGTAGGTCATTTGACCGAACCACTCTAAAATCGGCGTGATCTCTGGTTTGCATTTCATTATTGCTATTTACATTACTGCAAACCTTCTTACATGCTTTAGTTCCTTATTACCTTTGCTGCGCAACTTTAAGAATACGCTTTCAAGTTTAGCTTTTCAAGTTTCGTTCTTATCGTACGAAAGATTTGTCGAAACCAACATTTTAATCCGCTGCACTAATTCACCCCTCCCTCTTAGTGCCGCTCCGATCCTAACATAGGTTCCTATACACAAGCCTAGGTCGGGAGGGGAGGGGTTTCCCGACTTTGTCCATTCGAAAGTTAAGTCAATACTGTGTAGTTTAGAGAGGAATTGAGCTTTTAGAAAAATCTCCACCTTACCAATCAGGGAGGATTGTCTTTTACACCTACGAGGATAACTTGGCCGCATACAATCAATTAACTACAATCGGCTCCTCGGGTGATCGGCTTAAGCTTCTGTGCAGGCGTCGATCGACTTGCACAGATCGATGTTGTTTCGTGCTTTCTGGGGCGACTATACTGCATGATGTTGTTTCATGTGGAAGGGGTGGTTGTCCACCTGAGTTCGAGGTGCCACGCGTGTGCTACATGCCACATCAGTCTTTAGGTTCCATGTCAGTGCCTTCATGTTTGCTTGACTGTGTCCATGTGGGTGATATTGCCCTATCACTAACCAACCAACCCAATTATCATTATCACTGTCTTTTCTAACATGACCAGCACTGTTCTTGTAACGCCTCAGCACAACAAAAAGCCGAGAGTTGTGTAACACCGTATTCCTCATAAATTTTCTTACGAGAAAAACAAGAAATAATTTGCTTACCATCCCAATTTTACACACTTAATAAAACTCATAACTCATCTCGTAAATACAAAACATATTCAATAAATTTAATTACAATCTCAATGGTTCATAGTACCCAAATCCAAATGACAATTAACATTATTATTGAAACTAAATCCAAACCTAAGAAAAATTCAAAAGACTTCAATAGCTCTTCCACGAATATCCATATATGAGTTGCTCCTCAAATTTTGAAACCGGCGTAGAGAACCCCATGACAAGATCCAAAATCATGTTTGACCTCATTATGTAGAGAAATTAGATTCTTAACATATACCAATGCTTAACCCCCATTGATAGGATCTAAATCATAACCATCATAAATAGACAACAAAGATGTCATCGATCAAATGTCAAACATTTGGACAGTTCGTTAAAAAATATTTCATAGAATCATAAAGTATTTACAGAACTGATTTTGCAATGGATTTTTGATATTTTGAACCGTAAAATAATTTGTAAGCCAATAATTGCTTCAAATAATATGTCCAAAACATATATTTTTCAGAGGTTGAAAACATACATAATATGTATCCAATATTTTTTAATAATAAAATATTTTATAAACTAACAAAAAAACATTACAAGCCACTAACATATGCATCATTACCTCAAAAATAGGCTAAGACAAAGTCGTTAGATACCTACCTACTATCAAAATCATTATAATAATTAAGATTTTTTCCCTAAATTTATAAAGAAAACATATCAATAATCATAAATAAAATCCATTGTCTGCACGTTCTATTTGATATTAATTTTTTTTTTCCTTTAAATCCTTTTTCCTTTTTCACTTTAGCTTGTCCCATGACCTCACTTTACCAATACACAACAAACCAAATCTTACTCCCTCTTATCTTATTATTTGGTTATGTTTAGGAATATATTTATATTTTCATTGTGCAACTATAGGGAAAGGAGTTTAAATGAATATATAGTTGTGGAATACTTTAAGTGTTTGATAAATAATAAATAAATATTATATTTTAAATATGTATTGAAGTAAGTATTATTTGATAAAATAATATTTTAGAATTTATTGAATATTTTATAATAAATTTAACCTTATAATATTTTTAATATTTATTCAAAAGTAAATACGTATTTTTATTTAAATTAATAAGTAATAAATAAATAAATATATCTAATCTTATTAAAATTTCATATGGCCCAAATGCATAGTAAATAAAAAAATATAATCATATAAAAATAATCTTTAAAAATAAGTAAATAAAATTATACCTTTGTATAAATAATAAATCATATTGGTTTCTCATTAAATCATTTGACAATTTTGTAAGTTTAGATAAAGTTATTAGATACTTTAAAATTAAAAAAACTATGTTAGCATCCTACAAGGGCTGAAATGCTAATACTATCTTGAGGTACTGTCAGCATTTAAGCATTTTTAATATAACATCTAGATCAAATGTATTTGCATTAGGAACGTAGTATTTGCATTGACACTCCATAGTATAACATCTATATCAAATGTATCTTGTCGTTTGCTATGACACTCCATAGTATTTGCATTAGGAACGTAGCTGCTACCCGCAAGTGAAATGATGACCACTAAAGGTCATTTCCCATGATAATATTGTTGTCGACAAAGTTAGGTGTTGTGTAGCCATCATAGGGCTATCACACTCGATAGGATTTGCATTGGGAACATAGCTGCTGCTCGCAAGTGAAATGATGACCACAAAAAGTCATTTTCCATAAGAATATTGTTGTCGACAAAGTCACTGCACGAAGTGACGTTGTGTAGCCATCGTAGAGCTATCACACTCCATAATATTTGCATTGGAAATATACCCATTATCATAAAGTGAAATGATGATCAGGTCATTTTTCATAATAATATTATTATCGACAGAAAGCTATCAATGACCAAGCACAGAATCTCGCATCACTCATAAATATATGACAGAAAGCTATCGTTGACCAAGCACGGAATCATGCACCACTCATAATATAGAAAAGTAGATCAATAATACAAACAAATTATTTATACATCATAAATAAAAATTGAACAATATATTTTTATGAGAGAAAAGTGCTAACAAATAGATATAAAGAATTTGATTTCATATTACTCTAATACCAATTATGAACATAAAAATCATCATTATGTGAAACACATTAATATCGAAATCAGAAATCAAATAACAATATGTACTTATCATTTATATGACCACTATTAGTGATGAATTATCTACGTATCTATACATTGTGTCTAGTTCTTGGGAGGTCATATCTATTTATATTATAATATATTATCTAAATCAGAATCCAATCATATATATAATATATCTTACCTAATTAGATAACATCATATAATCTAATAGTTTATACTTGATAGAGGATTTGAAATTGAATATCACTGGCTAACTAACCTATCAACTTCGCTTGATTTAAATTACTGATCAAAATATATATATTTATCATATTCATATAAATCAATTTTAATTTTATTTATCTTGGATATAGGACTCAACGGTAAGAGAGTTAGATAAGTGGATTAGAAAGTTGGAGATGAAGTATACAACTATTTAGTGTTTCACATACTAGTCCCGTATTCGCAATAATGCAAAGTAGTTCTTTTAAAAAAAGGAACTTGCTTTGTGGGATTCGTACGTCGTTTGTGATTGTGATGTATACATGTCCGAATACGATACGCAGTAATTGAGGAATAATTAACTGTTGCACAAAAGCTTAAAGGATTACTAAACCTCAAGTTAATCCACGTGTTGGATATAAATCCTATTAGGATAAGATGTTAAATCATTATTAGTTCTATCTCCAGCGAATAGTGATCCAATTATGATAAAGATTTAATATTTTCAATTCTATCATGGATGATTTGGTGTTGACATTGGCCCACCATTTTATACAAATAAATTTATCTATACATGACCAAAGAATATGAGGAACAGTCAACTAAGACCAAAGAATCTAAGGAACAACTAACTTGCCGACGACCTACTTTTTATGTCATCACCCCAAGATCGGTCGCCATAGTTATCTGTAATGAAGATCTAGATAGGAGACTTTTAGAAGTTGTTCTAAATATCTAGAAGGAATCTTACTTAAATTTAAATATTTTGATAGATTAATATTAGAATTTGGATTAGTGATTCAATTAAGAAATATAGTCATTATGATTTATTTTTATAAATACACTGAGTCTTACGGTTTTTGTGAGAGGTAGAGGTAAGATATTTTGAGTGTTTGTAAGAGTTTCTCTCTGGTAGATCTAAAAATGATTGTGAAAAAAGTTTTTATTTATGTGAAGGGATGTGGAAGAGTTTTTGGCTTAGGTTTGGGTTAACTCAAACTAAAGTGATCACTTGTACTAATTTTTTTCATATAGTGAAGAATTTAATTTTTTTAACTAATGTTGTTGTTGAATAGTGTTGACTTTCTAGTATATATATTTTTAATTAATCTTAAGGGTTTTAATTTTTGGTTTCAAGTTTTTTTCTTTCACCTTAATAAGTGGTATTAAAGCTCAAAAGATTTAATAATCAGATATTCAATAAGTATCCAACAGTGCTTGCTAATCGCTACTTTCAACTGGATAGGCAACCACCAAAGATTATCATCCTTAACAATAGTATTGTCGATGGAAGGTTGTCGATGGTGGTCCATCGATCAAGCATGAGGTATCTCGCATCGCTCGCAAGCAGGTGATAAAACAAACTGAATAGAAAAGCAGATTGATAATATAGATAAATTATTCATGCATCATAAATAAAAACCAAATAATACATTTTCGTGATTGAAAGGTGCTAACAAATAAATATAAAATATTTGATTTTACAAACATAGCTCTGATACCAATTGTGAGTAAAAAAAATCCTTATGTTATGCGAAAAAAATTAATATTAAAATATAAAATCAAATAACAATAGATCAAATTTATGATATATACCTTTCAAAGTCATTCAAAAAGCTTTTATCTGATCTACAAGTGCACCATTATCGGATCTACTAGACTCACCTTCTCCTCTCTTCCTACTTTCATAGGACCGCTATGAGTGATTGATTAAGGACAAAAGGATGATGAGAAAAGATATATAATCTTTCAATGATTGGTTCACATAACTTAGAAGAGAAGAGACAAAATCTATAACCTCTTAATGACTAGTTCACATGACTAAAGGAGATGAGAGAAGATATATAGTCTCTCAATAATATCACGTATCGACGTATTCACTTATCCGCATATCCACACATTATGTGTCTAGTCCATATGAGATCCTATCTATTTATAAATAAGAGTAGAGAGTCTAGGATAAATAATTATGAGAGTTTTTCCGATCAAGATCATCTCCTAAGAAATACTATTATAATTATTATTTTTATTAATTAATAATCATAATTAGAATCTAATCCTATTTAAAATATATTTTATTTAATTAAATATAATAATATAATCTAATAGTCTGTATTTATTAGATAAGGATATGGAAGTGAGAGAATTAGTTAAGTGGATAATCAAGTCTGTACTATAACGGAGGATTAGAAAGTGAGAGATGAGGTGTGCAACTATTTAGTATTTGACATACGATTCACGCATTCACAATAATGCAAAGTGATTCCTCGAAAAAGGAACTTAGCTTTGTGGGCGTCGGTTGTTTGTGGTGCAGACATGTCCGAATATGGAAGGCAATAATTGAAGAGCAATTTAACTATTGCACAAAAGCTTAAAGGATTAATGTCATGATGTGGAGAACTAAGAATCTAAATCCAGACATAGAGGGCAAAATTGATTAACGGCTTCATGGTCCTGTTGTAGCTACTGGTGTACTAAGGGTTTCATGGTCCTGTTGAATGAAAGATTGCATCAAGGGTTGTATCATATGGAAATAAATAGTAAAGACATCAAAGTGCTGAAAATAAGTTAGGGGATGATAAATACATATAACAATAAGTTACATTTGCAATAAATAAATGATCATATTTATGATTTTTAGGATGTAGATAATTATTAGGGAAAAAATCCAGTAATAGAAAGATAGTGAGATGAATGTCTCTTTTCTGAATCAAGTAGTATCATTGACTTTGTTGGAATTTGTTGAAATTTGGTGTTGGATCATGAACCAATTCAATTCATATATATGTGAGTAATTCTTTTAATTCAATGGTTTAGTTTTGTATATAAGGCAAAAAGTAAAAAAATACTCACCAAGGTAGGAATTATTAGGGTTGAAAGTTTTTTAGGAGTTCTAATTAGGTTTTAACTGCTTGGGAGGAGTTTTAATTAAATTCTAACTACTTGGGATGAGTTTTAATTAAATTTGAATTTTTTGATGGATGAGGGTTATAATTTAGATTAGAGACTAGGAATAATCATTAAAGAATTAAAATTTATTCCTATAAATATATATTTAATCTCAAGATTTTGATGCAAGAAAGAGAGACAAAGATACTTCCATGATTATAAGGGTTTTTCTCTAATAAATCTAGAGGATTGAAAAAAAGGTTTAATGGATTTAGGTGAGAGAGTGTGCTAAGTTATTTTAGACTTTGAGTTTGGGTTAACTGAAGAAAAAATAATTTCTTGCATTAATAGAGTTATCGAACCATAGTATTACGTTAATTTTTTATATATTTTTATTCTTATTAATCTTATCATTTTTCTTTTTGGCTAAAGTTTTCTCGACCTCCCTCGAGAAAACTGTACAGAAGGGCAATCTGTACCTTCCATCACAGGTCAAATTAAAGGGGATGCGAAGTAGTGATGAGAGCGTGTTCCCGTTTCTTTCCTAGCTATTAAGATGCCAACGAAGACTGATAACGACGAAGCAGAGCACAGCTGAAACACGAGGAGATGATGTGTTTCTCTGAAGCTGTCTTGGTGGTACCTCCATGCATTCATTTACTATCGTCCAGCCATGCCACCATCTCCTTTAACGTAGTGCGGACAGTGACATACAAACAACCTTCTTGGTGTTATTGCTTTCTATGTATTCTCCGAAGCATGTTACAGTTTCTGCACAACCACAGTGGTCCTTCTTATAGGCTATTTATACTCATGGTGCTCGGAACTTGGTTTTCAAAGGGAGCGAGAGAGAGAGAGAGAGAGAGAGAGAGAGAGAGAGAGAGAGAGAGAGAGATGGGCAAGAGGATAGAAGGAATCCTTCACATGGTCGGAGGAGCTGGGGAAACCAGCTACGCCTCCAATTCTAAGTTTCAGGTAGTGTTGAACACCCCAACTGTTTGCATGAACTTAAACAACTTACACTTGCGTAGGCGTCAGCATATCTGATCACTGGTTTGCTAACTGCGTCCCAGGAGAAGGTACTTCACATGGCGAAGCCAATACTGGAGGAGGCAATTGGAGGGGTTTACATGTCGCTGCTCCCCGAGAGGATGGCCGTGGTCGACTTAGGTTGTTCCTCGGGCCCTAACACTTTGGAGGTGGTCTCCGAGGTGCTCGACGTGATTGGCAAGCTACGTCGGAGCCTGGGACGCCAGGAGATGCCGGAGATCCTGTTCTTCTTGAATGACTTCCCGGGGAATGACTTCAATCACGTCTTCCGGTCTCTGGGAGATTACAAGAGGAAGGTCGAGGAGGAGAAGGGGAAGCTGCTGGTGCCATACTACGTCGTGGGAGTTCCAGGTTCCTTCTACGGCAGGCTTTTCCCTAGTCAAAGTGTCCACTTCTTCAACGCTTCCAGCTGTCTCAACTGGCTCTCTCAGGTTGCCTTCCTCTTAATAATGACAATTGCTACACTATTATTATCTGAATTCAACTTTTTTTTTTTGCTTATTTTCATTCTTTACATTCTTAAAGCGGCTATGATTGCTACGGTTAATTAACTACCGATAACTAAACAAATTCTCTGAAATGCTCAGTCAGTTCATCAGCATGGTTAACCTCATAACGAAAAGGAAGACTGCTTGAAACTTCACACAAAACATATGTTACTTTTTGTTTGCTAAGGCAAACTTACTTTTAATTCTGAAAATATCAGGTTCCTGAAGGTGAACAGGGAGTTCTACTCAACAATAAGAACATCTATGTTGCAGAGACAAGCCCACTGGAAGTTGTGAAAGCATATCAAGACCAACGCCAAAGAGACTTGTCAGAGTTCCTTCGGTGCCGTCATGCAGAACTAACCTACGGAGCAAGAATGGTATTGTCATTTGTAGGAAGGAAAGCGAGTTATCCACCCTGGGGAGACATGGGACACCTTTTCGGCCTGTTAGCCGAAGCCCTGAGTGCTTTGGTGTCACAGGTACCTTTCTCTTCTTTCATACGTAGTTGTTAATATCCTTCCTAGATTCATGTTTATTGCATGGTCTACTCTTCTTTATCTTACAGCAAAGTTGAATATGGTAAAACACAAAAAGGAAAATAAAAGGGTTTCATTTCAGGAGAGATGTTTATGTTGATTTTTTTACAAAACTTTAGAAAGACAAGAATAGTATAAGAAACTAGAAGTATTTTTAATATGTAGTATTTTGGATTGATCTAAGAACATCTATTTATATTGATTAAAAGATATAGTACAAGTTTTTTAGTATAATAAAAAAAAATCTATCATATCTTAATAAATCTTTTCATCCTAATCTATTTAATTAAATCTAATTTTTTATCTTTTATTTTATCTAATTCTAACTATTTGAATTAATCTTAACACACCCCCTTAATTTAAATAGTTGAAACTTGAAGCTGTCTTCGCAATAAAATTTATCTTTCACTAAAGCTTTTGTAAAGATATTGGCAAACTGATCTTCAGTATTGCATCCATTATTTTTGCATCTTTAACATTCTTTAAAGTCTTTAATGATTATTTATCTTTACTTTCAGCTCGTTAGAATCACTATTGTCTTTTGATATTTGAAACTTTTTAGCTTATTGTTCTTTTAATTGTTCATTAGGAAAAACTTTCTTTAAAGCTGTTATCATCATCTTCATCACTGCTAGTGCATTCCTTTTTTTATAGTCTTTGTAATAGGTTTACCATTGGTAAATGACACAGAATTTGAAACTTTTTGCTTCTTGAATTGTGACTCATCATCGCTCTCATTAAAACTTTCATCAACTTTAGTCTAGTTCTTACGTATCTTCTTATCAGTTTGAATCATACAAGATTTGTCATATCAAAATGTCGATTCATCAGTATGTAAGGAAAAATCCAAAAATAATAATGGAAACACTTTATCTTTTATCATCCTCATAGTTGCTATCAATTTTTTAATTTTTTTTATCATAAATTAAGTATTTTTCATCATAAAAAAAACACAATATTCTAGTTGCCCTATACTAATGTGATTTTGTTTTAAACCAAGAATAAACATTACATCATTAATAATTTTTTTATCAAATTTGGTGTTTATAATAATTGCTCCTTTTCCTTCCACTTGAACCTTACTGTCATTTCTCATCTGCACTATAGATTTAATTGAATCATCAAATCTTTAAAACAAACTTTTGTCCCCTATCATATGATTACTGCATCCATCATCCAAAAACCAAACAAATCTAGAATATTTTTTGTAAGATGTTATAAAGAAAATATTTTCTTAATCTCTTTTTTTGTCATTATTTTTTTATAATAATTTATTTATTTTTTGTTCTAACAACCTTTTTCAAGATGGCCATATTTTTACATTAAGAGTAGAGAGGAACATTTAAATTTTTATTTTTGTACCAATAATTTTTTCAATATGTCTAATTTTTTTACAACAAAAACATCTATGGGTTTCTTTGTTACCTTTGTTCAAGTTCCTCCGACCCTCATTTAATTGATCATGACCTCTATTATTTTGATCTCTCCCTTGAGATGTGACTTTTGAATTTTTCTTTTAATCATTCTTCTGATCCATCTTTATTTGAAGAGAATGTTCTAAAGTTTCATCTAAAGCTCTATTCATATTTTGTTCATGAATTAAAGAAGAGCCCATTAATTCATCAATAGATAATGTACTTTCATCTTTATCTTCTTAGAAATCATATCAAATTTTGGAGATAAGCTTCATATAACTTTTTTTACTACAATTTGATCTTTTAGATTTTTATCATAATATCTCATTTGATTTACAATAGAAGATATTTCATCGTAAGAGTTTCGAATTTATGTCAAAGAATTTAAAGTTTTAAAATTTTTACCTTGTCCGTGCCTCGAAATATACTTTTTAATATTTTTTAGGCTTCTAATGATTGATGCCATCATGATTAAGGGAAATAAGAAATTATCTATTATTTATTACAGTATGTAGAGGGCTATAATAGCCCAATTCCAAATTCCACCGATCCTTATGAGATAAATAATGTTTTCATCTTAATAGCCCAAAATTGATAAATATCATATTTGAATATAGAGAGAAGTTGATTAGGAACACTTACTCCGATGCTTGTCATCTTTTTTTTTTTTTTCTAGATCTACTAGCTTTTCCTTCTTTTTTAATCGATATACTTCTATTGATTTTTTCTATAGGACTTCAATGAGAAAGGAAAAAGAATAGTAGAAGGAACTATGAGTAATTTCAATATGCAGTACTTTGGATTGATCCAAGAGCACATATTTATATTAACTAAAAGATAAAATACAAGTTCAAAAAAAAAAAAAAAAAAAATATATATATATATATATATATATATATATATATATATATCATACCTCAATAAATCTTTTTATCCTAATCTATATATTTAAATCTAATTTTTCATTTATTTTATCTAATTCTAACTATTTAAATTAATCTTAACAGTTTAAATCCATCATCCTCCAATATTACCTGTTAATTAGAGATGATAGGATGTGGGGGAGGCGGAGAATCAAATATTTATATCATCACAAGTAGTAGTAGAACGGGGAAGAAAGAGGAAAATAAACAACATTGCACCCTTTGTTGCTCATAAAAATTTAGGGACTTAGATCGAAATGGTCAGAAGCATGGCCATGTCATGCTCTAACAGAAACAAGAAAGAGAAGATAGTTGAAGTGTAAAGAAATAAATAGTGAGCAAACACAATCTCAAAGAAATAAATTGGAGGAAATGCACTTTAACCTTTCATACCCTCTTGATGGTTTGGCGACATTATTGTCCAGGGTATCATAGAGGAGGACAAACTGGTGACCTTCAATTTGCCGTATTATGCACCTTCCATGGAAGAAGTAAAGGCAGTGATCCATAGGGAAGACAGTATAGTAAGCGGAAAGAACGTCGTAGGATATATGAGAGCATCGTTTCAACCCTTGATTGCAGAGCATTTCGGGGATGCCATACTGGATGAGTTATTCTCTATATATGCAGCCAATATCTCCAGGCATCTCCTTCAACAGAAAAGTAAGCACTACCAATTTGTCATTTCATTGAAGAAGAAGGAGAAGAAGAAGGAGGAGGAGGAGGCTGACGGCGATGCTGCTGCTGCTGCTGCTGCTTGGTGAATCTGCAATGCCATGGGAGCAACAGTTGTGACTCAATTACTTTTTATCAGCATGTGTTCAACTCTTTCCAATAGACGTTATAATTGAGCTTATGTAAATCCATAATATTCTTCGTGAGATAGACTGCATTATTATTTTATGAAAATAAAATCAAATCGTGTGACTATCTTTAACAGTTCATTGGGTACCGATATTTCAGTTATTAAGAAACACATATCTATCTCTTTCTTTTCTATCACAATTTAGTTTGTTATATCCTCTTGTGTATATGATCACATTAAATGATATACAAATATGATCTAAGCTTTAAGCTGGGAGGTGCTACCTTCATGGAAGGACTGGGATCACTGAAATGTACATCTACTGTCTTGTTGCTAGCTGTAGTACACGATGAACACCAAAAAGTGCACAAGTCCGCTCATCTTCGACTTGGCATCCCATTAGGGTTTCCTGTAACCTGTGCTGACGACACGACAGCGGAGCCTCGATTGAATTTTAGCGCGTCACTGACAAGGATGGCCGGCTATGGATCATAAACGTCTCGAAAGCAAACTTAAAGAGGTGGTTGACCGCCACAATACGATCATAAACGTCTTGTTTTGCTGATCGTAGGCTCCGTTGCAACAATGCTACCGATCAGTGGAGGATGTTGCTCCACCGCAGGATTCTTAAAAGTCCAGGGTTGGAATCGGTGTGTGATTCTGACCTATTAAGCAAGGTCTTCAGAGACGGGTTAACCACGGTATTCGTGCAATAATGCTACCGATCGGTGGAGGATGTTGCTCCACTGCAGCATTCTAAAAGTCTAGGGTTGAAATTGGTATGTGTTTCTGACCTCTGACCTACCAAGCAAGCTCTTCAGATACGGGCTAACCACGGTACTCCTCGTCTCTAATGTCCTTTTATTCTTTATCTACATTGGCGATGCTGCTGTGGTTATATTTCCCTCGAAGAATATCTGCACAACCACATCATCAGTGACATATGTCTTTGACTACGTGATGGATGATGAACAGAAAAGTCCTATAAAAGAATCAGGAATAATCAAATTACAAGTAATAAGAACTAATTGTGGTTCTGATTATGGGATAATGAGCCAGTTAAATGCCTTCTTGTAGACCATATATAGTCGTCCTGGCGTGCAAAAAGCTCTGCGTTTCATGCACCATCGTGTTCTTAGGAAAGGCATGAGCATGAGGGTGGAAGAAGTCCTTCACATGGTTGGAGGGGCTGGGGAAACCAGCTATGCCTCCAATTCTAAGTTTCAGGTGGTTCCTCTTGAACTGTTTGCATGAACTTAAAAGCTTACACTTACGTAGCATTCACCATATCCGATCATGGTTTGCTAACTGCGTCACAGGAGAAGGCACTTCTCATGACGAAGCCAGTGCTGGACGATGCAATAGGAGGGGTTTACAAGTCGCTACACCCTGCGAAGATGGTGGTCGCCGACTTAGGTTGCTCCTCGGGCTCCAACACTTTCGTGGTGATGTCCGAGGTGCTCGACGTCGTCGGCGACCTACGACGAAGTCTACAGGAACGTCAGGAGCCACCGGAGATCCAGTTCTTCTTAAATGACCTTCCGGGGAACGACTTCAATCACGTTTTCCGGTGTCTGAGCGAGTACAAGAGGAAGGTCGAGCAAGAGAAGGGGAATCTGCTGGTGCCCTACTACGTGGTGGGAGTGCCGGGCTCCTTCTACGGCAGGCTTTTCCCACGTCGGAGCGTCCACTTCTTCCACTGTTCTGGATCTCTCAACTGGCTCTCTCAGGTTGACCTCCTCTTAAACGGTAGTATTCAAAGCAGTCGATACTGCTGTCTGATAGCTCATTCTAGCTATCCTGAAACGTCAGGTTCCTCAAGGACTCGACACCGAACGGAGTGCCTCACTCAACAACAAGAACATCTACATTACAGAGACAAGCCCACCGGAGGTTGTGACAGCATATCAACAACAATTCCGACGAGACCTTTCAGAATTTCTCAGGTGTCGGTATGCAGAACTCAGCTACGAAGGCAGACTGGTGATTTCATTTGGAGGCAGGAAAAGTAATTGCCCGACCTACGGACAGATGAGACACCTCTGGGGACTCTTAGCTGAGGCCCTGAATGCCTTGGTGTTAGAGGTAAGAAGTAACATCGATTGATGACATCGTGACAACTGATTCATCGAGTTATTCACGTATCAAATCCAGGGAATGATAGAGGAGGACAAACTGGTAACCTTCAATCTGCCACGTTATGCGCCTTCCATGGAAGAAGTGAAGGCAGTGATCCATGGTGATGGTCTGCTCGATGTAGAAGAAGCACAAGTTTTCGAGGCTAATTGGGACGCGTTCGACGACTCAGACGATGATTCTGCTGCATTCGACAGTGATCTAAGCGGCAAAAACGTGGCAAAATACGTAAGAGCAGCGGTGCAACCATTGATTTCGGAGCAATTCGGCGACGCCATTCTCGATGAGCTGTTCTCTAGATATGCAGCAAATGTTTCGAGGCACCTCCTTCAGCAGAAAACTAAGCATAGCGTGTTTGTCATTTCCTTGAAGAAAAAGAATGAAAGCCATCTCGCTGCTGGTTGATGGACGGACTTGCAATGTGCGTTCGACTCCATACTATTTTGTTGCACTGTATACATCGAAACCTAAGTCTTGTAACTCGTAATATGCCATGTGAACAGCATGCCTTTAGCATCGAATTCTATTAAGGAAGTTGCTTCAGTTGGTGTGCGAGTCTCCTTGCAATCCCAGCAGGAATTCTATTAAGGAGGGCTACATCCTTAGGATGATTGACTCAATCCGGGTGTTGGATTGTTGAGCTAGCTGCATCTGGACTTCGGGCTTGAGATTGAGCTCAATTTAAGTTTATCAATATTGAGATTGCATTGAAGTTCAAGTCGAAGTCAAGTTAAGTTGACTTGGACTTCCATTAGAATTTGGTTTGAGTTAAACTTGAGTAAGAATCTGATCCTTGGGTTCGAAGTCTAGCTTGATCCTGGTTTAGTTGGATCAAGATCGAATTTGAGTTTCACTTAAACTCCAATTGAATCGTACTAACATCCGATTGAAACTCAGTTCAGTCATACTAATATCTGATTGATATGAAATGTCACTCTCTAGGATTGGTGAGAGAAAATATATAAATTTTTTAGAGTCTATATTGTTGGTATATAAAAGAATTTGTGCTTGAGTGAAAACAAAGATTTTGTAATTAATCTCATATGATAATAACTTAATTTTTCTTTTGTGAATATAAAAAGGGAGCATTGAACCACAGTATTCTTATTTTGACTTTTCAGTATATCTTTTGGTAAATGATCTCTTTATTTATATATATTTTGGTTTTCGAAGTCCTTATTCATAGTGGGTGACATGGTTGAATGTTAAAGTTTTGCTCCTTGGTTAAATGGAGCGAAATATGTATATTATTGCAAGTGAAGCTGATTAATTGAAGTGGTATGAACATGTTTTGCACCTGGTGAGATATCATAATTTCTCTGTCTTGAAATAAGACGCCACTAAATAAAGATGTATATATATCAATATCAAGCTTCACTTTCTATTGACTTCTTCTTTTCCTCCTTGATATTTAGAATGATTTCTATAGGTCTCCTATCTAGAGCTTTGTTACAAATGACTATGATGGTCGATTTTGGAGTGATGATACAAGAAGTAGATCACCACAAGTTGGATGATTTACCTGGATTCTTTGGTCATGAATGGATAGGATGAAATTGAAAATATTAAATTTTTATCATAATTGGAACACTATGTGCTGGTCAACAAACAGATGTGGTTAAGCGAGGTGCTTTAACTCCTGACAGTAATGCTCTAAAGCAAGAGAACATAACTAGCCCATCTGAGAAACCAAAATCAGGCCGTGATCACTTCAGAATTCGACAGGATTCCTTGTCTCATAAACGTAATGCTCTCAAGTTGCGTAGAGAAGGAAAGATAGATGAATCAGAGGCTGAACTTGAATTAGCAAAGGCTTTAGAAAAACAATTGGAGTCTGAATACACACCACCAAGCTTACCGGTGGGTGTTTAACTGTATTTAGATGACCAATATATTGGATAAGTAGTAGAAATATTGAATTGTATGAAGTTTTATATCAGGACATGTTGGATCACTGCCGCGACAGACCGAATTGTTCTTCAAAGAATTTGTTGAAGTTTCAGAGAAAGGTGGTGACTCTTTGTTAAGCTGTTCAATTACTACACTCTATTTTTTGTCTCTTTTAAGTAGAAACAATCAGTTGTGTTGTAATCATTAACAATTTGATCGAGTTGCTTAAGCTGAATACTGAGACTGCAGTTTGCTTACTAAGAACTGAACCTTCCTGTATCAGTTTGTCGATGATGATGGCAAGTGCTTCTTGGAGATCAATTACAGCTTTGACATACGTAGGGAATGGCCATCAACTGGATGAGAATGCTACTTCAGCAGCTTTGAACAAAAATCTGAGAAAATTACAGAAAGAAAAGGCTAAATAACTCACGAGGGAGAATTATCCATCAGTGTGCTTAGTGTACTCTTCTTTATCCTTGTCTTCTGTGATCTCTTGTTTCATTTCCAATGCCAATGTGCAATTCCATTGCATCTGAAGGAACCCATTCCATTGTTTCAACATCATTTCCTTTTTGTGAGATTCAATCATCTGTATATTATTATCAGTTAATTGGTTTCTTCAGTGTGTTGATACATGCATGCTGCCAGTTTTCTGTAGTGTTAGCCATCTTGGTTGGTTCTCATTAATTATGTGCCTCTCTTTCATTTATTTTATGATGATGATGACATTGTGGTTATATATCATCAGGAGGGATCACTTATTTCATAATGAAGATTTTGATATCTAAAGACTCAGAATTCATTCACCTCTCTTTTTCCTAATTAAGCTGCAATTTATTGCACCTCTTGTTGGAGGTTGTCATCTTATATCTACCGTTGAAGGATTTTACTTGCAGGTCATTTCAAGCTTAGTTTGAAATAATGTTTTACAAGTGAGAAAGAAAAAGAAGAAATATCCAAAGTACCTTACTCATCTGTAGTAGGTAGTTTGATGTATGCTGTAGTTTGTACTAGGCCAGATATAGCTTATGCAGTTGGAGTTGTCAATCGATTTCTCTCTAATCCTAGAAAGGAACATTGGGCAGTAGTGAAATGAATATTAAGATATCTAAGAGGTACTTCCAGGTTGTGTTTATATTTTGACAGTGATGAACCTGTGTTAGAAGGGTACACAGATGTAGATATGACAGGTGATACTGATTCTAGGAAGTCCACTTCAGGGTTCTTGATGACATTTGCAGGGGGAGCAATCTCTTGGCAATCAAAGTTACAGAATTGTATTGCTCTATCAACCATAGAAGCATAATATATAGTAATTACTGAAGCTTGCAAGGAAGCTTTATGGATGAAAACGTTTCTACAGGAATTGAGCTTGAAACAGGAAGGATGTACTATTTACTATGATAGTCAGAGCACTATTCACCTCTCTAAGAATTCAACATGCCATTCTAGATCCAAACATATTGATATGAGATATTACTGGATTCGTGATGTGCTTGAGATGAAAGAATTACAGTTGGAAAAAGTGTATACCAATGAGAATGATTCAGATATGTTGACAAAGTCTTTGCCTAAGGAGAAGCTTGAAGCATGTAGGGCGAAGAGCGGGCTTAGTACAACCCACCATATGAGTTGGAAAGATAGAATTATTGGGTTCAGCCCATATGTGGGCTTGGATAATTAGGCTTTTTGAGCCAAAAGGTGAGAGAGAGAGAGAGCAGCAAGCTTGTGCAGTGAACGCATGCGGTAGTGGTGACGCGCAGAGAGAGAGAGAGAAAAACTAGAGAGAAAGATTAGGATATTAAGTTTTCTACTTGATTTTTGACGATCAGTGGCTAAACGTTGTCAGTTTTAACCCAAATTTTATACGGAGATTTCTTGCAATAAGCTTTACAATTCTAACAGTGTTGATCCATGGTTTACCCTCTCTGAGGCACTTTCCTGCTATACCCATTTTTATGAGATCTAGAATTTTCTTTTGATGAGATTCATCTATATGATGAAGATATGCTATTCTTGAGCCAATATCTATATTCTTGATTTTATTATGATCCTCTGGTTATTCTAGAGAAAATTTACTATAAACCTATTATCATTACTATTGATAGTGGAAGTTTGAGGTGGACTACGATCTCATGGTTTTTCTTACATTTGATTTTCTATGTTAAAAATTTGATCTCACTGTTGATATTTACATTTTGATATCAAATTGATATTTTGACGAGGAACTCATTTTTTGATAAAAAAAGAGAAAAGAATTATTCTACATGTTTTTTCCAACACAGCCAATGACAAGCTAAGCTATCTTTATGGATTACTAGCAGAGGCCCTTAACATAATGGTCTCACAGGTACCTCAAATCTTCACCTTACGGAGTAGGGAGTAGTGAGTACATGGTATTACTTGCGTCGTAAGGAAGGTTAAAGAAGAGAAGTGACCCGACTTATTGTTTATTGAGTTCAGGGAATCATATCAGAAGACAAAGTGGACACCTTCAATTTGCCAATTTATGGAGCTTCGATGCAGGAAGTGAAGTCAGTGATAGAGGAGGAAGGTTCATTTGATGTACAGAAAGCGGAGAGCTTCGAGTCCAGTTGGGATCCGTTTGACGACTCCGACAATGTACTCAATGGGAGGAATGTGGCAAGCACTTTACAGGCAGTGATGGAGCCCTTGATTTCACATCATTTTGGGGATGCCATACCCCATGCATTATTCTCACTAGTTGCCGATAATATTACTGCAAGGCACCTCCTAAAAGACAAATGCAACTACACCGTGTTAGTCTTTACCTTGAGGAGGAAAGCTTGAAGGCCTGCATGCATTACAATGATAATTCATATGATCTAAGTTGTAGTTGCTGTCTAGATATAAGAACATGATGTTGATACTTATTTGTATGTCTCCTACTCAATCAAAAGATATCTAACTCGATTTAGATCGGTTGAATAGAAGTGAGCATTCGAATAAGTTTTACTTACTACGATTGCCGAACGAAAACAAATTGGCTTAAAGAACAGTAATAGCTTGTCGTCATGTCACCGCGGACATGACATTCGAGATTGAGCGCTCGCAGTTGGCATGATGGCTTGGCCCATCGACTTGTCCTCATCGAAACCACTGTAACTCATGAGATGGAAGGTGAGAGTATCATTCTCAAACATTTATTTAGAAAGCAGTCGAAAAAACCCTTAAGGCATCAAACCAAGTGGGAGAATTTTTTTTAATGTGAAAAATATATACATTCTGCATACTTTCTTTCAGTAAATTCTAGGGCCACCCTCCACAATAATAGTTAGCAGTCACGCTAGCGCCTACATGGATCCTCAGGACTGATATAGTGCATCATGTCAAAATGACACCTCAGACTCGAGTGAGACGGCTACTTGTCTCGTGCTGTCTGAGGCCGTACGAGGTGGGGCGCATAGCACAAAGCCATTCCAGAAAGTTTAGAATGGTGTCGCGTAGTGTGGATCTGTGGAAATTGGTTGACACTTGCATAGTAGGTATGAGCCGTCGCCCGAAGAGTCAACCGTCATTTACCGATCACATACGATCGACTCTCATTTGAATGTATAAAAGTCGACCCCTTGATCGACATCAAGGGAAGCACTTCGGACATTCGATCTCTTTATCCACATAATACTAACTTAAGCTTCGGAGGGATCGAGTTGAGAAATCCCCCTCCCAACCTCGGCCTATATGCAAGAGCCCAACGATGAAAAAGTAGGCCACTCACTACAAATGAAGATTGCATTCGGGAGACAGGTGTCAAACCAACTTGATATTCGCTTCCACCACCCGAGCATCCACGTTGTAACCTTGCGCATTCAAGATTAGACCGAGCTGTGTGCTGACACCTCGGTTACGGTGTAAGGGTTCATCAACAGATAGAATATACTTGTATCCTGTGTCTTACTTTTAGTAAAGAACCACACTAAGGGTTTAATCAATAAAACACTTTCAATGGCTAAGTTAGAAAAGTTTGTAAATCAGAGAGTATTACCCATTAGATGCTAAATTAGATGCTAAATTAAATTTTTTACTAATAAAATATTAAATACAAAACATATTCAATAAACTTAATTACAATCTCAATGGTTCATAGTATCCAAATCCATATGACAATTAACATTATTATCGAAACTAAATCCAAACCTAGGAAAATTTTAAAATACTTCAATAGTTCTTCCAAGAATATCGATATATGAGTTGCTCCTCAAATTTTGAAACCGGCATAGAGAAATTAGATTCAAAACACTATATCCTCATGACAAGATCCAAAATTATGTTTTACCCCATTATGTAGAGAAATTAGATTCTTAACATATACCATAACCATCATAAATAGACAACAAAGATGTATTTGCATTGACACTCCATAGTATAACATCTAGATCAAATGTATCTTGTCGTTTGCTGTGACACTCCATAGTATTTGCATTAGGAACGTAGATGCTACCCGCAAGTGAAATGATGACCACTAAAGGTCATTTCCCATGATAATATTGTTGTCGACAAAGTTAGGTGTTGTGTAGCCATCATAGGGCTATCACACTCGATAGTATTTGCATTGGGAACATAGCTGCCGCTCGCAAGTGAAATGATGACCACAAAAAGTCATTTTCCATAATAATATTATTATCGACAAAGTCACTGCACGAAGTGACGTTGTGTAGCCATCATAGAGCTATCACACTCCATAATATTTGCATTGGATATATACCCGTAAATAAATGATGATCAGTTCATTTTTCATAATAATATTATTATCGACAGAAAGCTATTGATGACCAAGCATAGAATCTTGCATCACTCATAAATATATGACAGAAAGCTATCGATGACCATGGAATCTCGGATCACTCGTAATATAGAAAAGTAGATCAATAATACAAACGAATTATTTATACATCGTAAATAAAAATTTAACAATATATTTTTGTGAGAGAAAAGTGCTAACAAATAGATATAAAGTATTTGATTTCATATTACTCGAATACCAATTATGAACATAAAAATCATCATTATCAAAATCAGAAATCAAATAACAATATGTACTTAACCACTATTAGTGATGAATTATCTACGTATCTATACATTGTGTCTAGTTCTTGGGAGGTCATGTCTATTTATATTATAATATATTATCTAAATGAGAATCCAATCATATATATAATATATCTTACCTAATTAGATAACATCATATAATCTAATAGTTTATACTTAATAGAGGATTTGAAATTGAATATCACGGGCTAACTAACCTATCAACTTCGTTTGATTTAAATCACTGATCAAAATATATATATTTATCATATTCGTATAAATCAATTTTAATTTTATTAATCTTGGATATAGGACTCATGCAGAGTATTACGGTAAGAGTTAGATAAGTGGATTAGAAAGTTGGAGATGAAGTATACAACTATTTAGTGTTTCACATTCTAGTCACATACTAGTGGGATTCGTACGTCGTTTGTGATGTATACATGTCCGAATACGATACGCAATAATTGAGGAATAATTAACTGTTGCACAAAAGCTTAAAGGATTACTAAACCTCAAGTTAATCCACGTGTTGGATATAAATCCTATTAGGATAAGATGTTAAATCATTATTAGTTCTATCTCCAGCGAATAGTGATCCAATTATGATAAAGATTTAATATTTTCAATTCTATCACGGATGATTTGGTGTTGACATTGGCCCACCATTTTATGCAAATGAATTTATCTATAAATGACCAAAGAATATGATGAACAGTCAACTAGACCAAAGAATCTAAGGAACAACTAACTTGCCGACGACCTACTTTTTATGTCATCACCCCAAGATCGGTCGCCATAGTTATCTGCAATGAAGATCTAGATAGGAGACTTTTAGAAGTTCTAAATATCTAGAAGGAATCTTACTTAAATTTAAATATTTTGATAGATTAATATTAGAATTTGGATTAGTGATTCAATTAAGAAATATAGTCATTATGATTTATTTTTATAAATACACTGAGTCTTACGGTTTTTGTGAGAGGTAGAGGTAAGATATTTTGAGTGTTTGTAAGAGTTTCTCTCTGGTAGATCTAAAAATGATTGTGAAAAAAGTTTTTATTTATGTGAAAGGATGTGCGAAGAGTTTTTGGCTTAGGTTTGGGTTAACTCAAACTAAAGTGATCACTTGTACTAATTTTTTTGTGAAGAATTTGATTTTTTCTAGGGAGTTGTTGAATAGTGTTGACTTTCTAGTATATATTTTTTTATTAATCTTAAGGGTTTTAATTTTTGGTTTCAAGTTTTTCTCTTTCACCTCAATAAGTGGTATTAAAGCTCAAAAAATTTAATAATCAGACATTCAATAAGTATCCAATAGTGCTTACTAATCGCTACTTTCAACTGGACAGGCAACCACCAAAGATTATCATTCTTAACAATAGTATTATCGATGGAAGGTTGTCGATGGTGGTCCATCGATCAAGCATAAGGTATCTTGCATCGCTCGCAAGCAGGAGATAAAACAAACTGGATAGAAAAGTAGATTGACAATATAGATAAATTGTTCATGCATCATAAATAAAAACTAAATAATACATTTTCATGATCGAAAGATGCTAACAAATAGATATAAAATATTTGATTTTACAAACATAGCTCTGATACCAATTGTGAGCAAAATAATATCCTTATGTTATACGAAAAAAATTAATATTAAAATATAAAATCAAATAACAATAGATCAAAGTTATGATATATACCTTTCAAAGCCATTTAAAAAACTTTTATCTGATCTACAAATGCACCATTATCGGATCCGAAAGGTATAGCAATGTCGATCTATAAGTAGAACTAGACTCGCCTTCTCCTCTCTTCCTAACTTCACAGGACCGCTATGAGTGATCGATTAAGGACAAAAGGATGATGAGAAAAGATATATAATCTTTCAATGATTGGTTCATATAACTTAGAAGAGATGAGAGAAAATCTATAACATCTCAATGACTAGTTCACATGATTAAAAGGAGATGAGAAAAGATATATATAATCTCTCAATAATATCACGTATTCACTTATCCGCATATCCACACATCATATGTCTAGTCCTCATAAGATCCTGTCTATTTATAAATAAGAGTAGAAAGAGTGTAGGATAAATAATTAGAAGAGTTTTTTCAATCAAGATCATCTCCTAAGAAATACTATTATAATTAATTTTTTTTATTGATTAATAACCATAATTAGAATCTAATCATGTTTAAAATATATTTTATTTAATTAAATATAATAATATAATCTAATAGTCTGTATTTATTAGATAAGGATATGGAAGTGAGAGAATTAGTTAAGTGGATAATCAAGTCTGTACTATAACGGAGGATTAGAAAGTGAGAGATGAGGTGTGCAACTATTTAGTATTTGACATACGATTCACGCATTCACAATAATGCAAAGTGATTCCTCGAAAAAGGAACTTAGCTTTGTGGGCGTCGGTTGTTTGTGGTGCAGACATGTCCGAATATGGAAGGCAATAATTGAAGAGCAATTTAACTATTGCACAAAAGCTTAAAGGATTAATGTCATGATGTGGAGAACTAAGAATCTAAATCCAGACATAGAGGGCAAAATTGATTAACGGCTTCATGGTCCTGTTGTAGCTACTGGTGTACTAAGGGTTTCATGGTCCTGTTGAATGAAAGATTGCATCAAGGGTTGTATCATATGGAAATAAATAGTAAAGACATCAAAGTGCTGAAAATAAGTTAGGGGATGATAAATACATATAACAATAAGTTACATTTGCAATAAATAAATGATCATATTTATGATTTTTAGGATGTAGATAATTATTAGGGAAAAAATCCAGTAATAGAAAGATAGTGAGATGAATGTCTCTTTTCTGAATCAAGTAGTATCATTGACTTTGTTGGAATTTGTTGAAATTTGGTGTTGGATCATGAACCAATTCAATTCATATATATGTGAGTAATTCTTTTAATTCAATGGTTTAGTTTTGTATATAAGGCAAAAAGTAAAAAAATACTCACCAAGGTAGGAATTATTAGGGTTGAAAGTTTTTTAGGAGTTCTAATTAGGTTTTAACTGCTTGGGAGGAGTTTTAATTAAATTCTAACTACTTGGGATGAGTTTTAATTAAATTTGAATTTTTTGATGGATGAGGGTTATAATTTAGATTAGAGACTAGGAATAATCATTAAAGAATTAAAATTTATTCCTATAAATATATATTTAATCTCAAGATTTTGATGCAAGAAAGAGAGACAAAGATACTTCCATGATTATAAGGGTTTTTCTCTAATAAATCTAGAGGATTGAAAAAAAGGTTTAATGGATTTAGGTGAGAGAGTGTGCTAAGTTATTTTAGACTTTGAGTTTGGGTTAACTGAAGAAAAAATAATTTCTTGCATTAATAGAGTTATCGAACCATAGTATTACGTTAATTTTTTATATATTTTTATTCTTATTAATCTTATCATTTTTCTTTTTGGCTAAAGTTTTCTCGACCTCCCTCGAGAAAACTGTACAGAAGGGCAATCTGTACCTTCCATCACAGGTCAAATTAAAGGGGATGCGAAGTAGTGATGAGAGCGTGTTCCCGTTTCTTTCCTAGCTATTAAGATGCCAACGAAGACTGATAACGGCGAAGCAGAGCACAGCTGAAACACGAGGAGATGATGTGTTTCTCTGAAGCTGTCTTGGTGGTACCTCCATGCATTCATTTACTATCGTCCAGCCATGCCACCATCTCCTTTAACGTAGTGCGGACAGTGACATACAAACAACCTTCTTGGTGTTATTGCTTTCTATGTATTCTCCGAAGCATGTTACAGTTTCTGCACAACCACAGTGGTCCTTCTTATAGGCTATTTATACTCATGGTGCTCGGAACTTGGTTTTCAAAGGGAGCGAGAGAGAGAGAGAGAGAGAGAGAGAGAGATGGGCAAGAGGATAGAAGGAATCCTTCACATGGTCGGAGGAGCTGGGGAAACCAGCTACGCCTCCAATTCTAAGTTTCAGGTAGTGTTGAACACCCCAACTGTTTGCATGAACTTAAACAACTTACACTTGCGTAGGCGTCAGCATATCTGATCACTGGTTTGCTAACTGCGTCCCAGGAGAAGGTACTTCACATGGCGAAGCCAATACTGGAGGAGGCAATTGGAGGGGTTTACATGTCGCTGCTCCCCGAGAGGATGGCCGTGGTCGACTTAGGTTGTTCCTCGGGCCCTAACACTTTGGAGGTGGTCTCCGAGGTGCTCGACGTGATTGGCAAGCTACGTCGGAGCCTGGGACGCCAGGAGATGCCGGAGATCCTGTTCTTCTTGAATGACCTCCCGGGGAATGACTTCAATCACGTCTTCCGGTCTCTGGGAGATTACAAGAGGAAGGTCGAGGAGGAGAAGGGGAAGCTGCTGGTGCCATACTACGTCGTGGGAGTTCCAGGTTCCTTCTACGGCAGGCTTTTCCCTAGTCAAAGTGTCCACTTCTTCAACGCTTCCAGCTGTCTCAACTGGCTCTCTCAGGTTGCCTTCCTCTTAATAATGACAATTGCTACACTATTATTATCTGAATTCAACTTTTTTTTTTTGCTTATTTTCATTCTTTACATTCTTAAAGCGGCTATGATTGCTACGGTTAATTAACTACCGATAACTAAACAAATTCTCTGAAATGCTCAGTCGGTTCATCAGCATGGTTAACCTCATAACGAAAAGGAAGACTGCTTGAAACTTCACACAAAACATATGTTACTTTTTGTTTGCTAAGGCAAACTTACTTTTAATTCTGAAAATATCAGGTTCCTGAAGGTGAACAGGGAGTTCTACTCAACAATAAGAACATCTATGTTGCAGAGACAAGCCCACTGGAAGTTGTGAAAGCATATCAAGACCAACGCCAAAGAGACTTGTCAGAGTTCCTTCGGTGCCGTCATGCAGAACTAACCTACGGAGCAAGAATGGTATTGTCAGAGTTCCTTCGGTGCCGTCATGCAGAACTAACCTACATGCAGCGGTGCAACCATTGATTTCGGAGCAATTCGGCGACGCCATTCTCGATGAGCTGTTCTCTAGATATGCAGCAAATGTTTCGAGGCACCTCCTTCAGCAGAAAACTAAGCATAGCGTGTTTGTCATTTCCTTGAAGAAAAAGAATGAAAGCCATCTCGCTGCTGGTTGATGGACGGACTTGCAATGTGCATTCGACTCCATACTATTATGTTGCACTGTATACTTCTTTTTTAACAAGGTTATTAAGCCATCAACCCTTATACTTCTATTACACAACTAGGAAAGTGAAAACTGAGGGAGTAATCAATTATGGTTCGGGATGGATATTATATTGAAAATTTTGTTTAATATCTGATATCACATTGTATCTATCCATCGATCCATTCTCGCTCTAGTGATCCCAAAATGTCAGGTTCCTCAAGGACTTGACACTGAACAGGGAGTCTCACTCAACAAAAAGAAGGTCTACATTGCAGAAACAAGCCCACCGGAGTGTCATAAAAGCATATATCAAGATCAATTCCAAAGAGATCAACTCGAGATTTGCATCTAATGTTTCGAGGCATCTCCTCAAAGAGAAAACTAAGCAGAACGTATTTGCCATTTCTTGAAGAAAAAGGATGACAGCCATTTTGCTGCTGCTTGATGTTCGACTCCGTCCTTTGCGTCGCAATAGGAACACTAGACATTTCGTCGAACACCCTTTTGAGTGTCGTTGCGAGTTGCACCAAAGAGCGCTGTCCTCCTTGGGCAGTAAACCACCATCTTGTAGACTATATACAGAGTCCGGGGGCTCAAAACTTAGCATTCCAAGCACCACAAGCACTTAGAAGAAGAGAGAGACATCGACTTGATTGCATTCAAGTAGACTAAGATATGTGCCTGCCAGATGACAAGCTTTTGGAAGAGAGAGGCATCCTCACGAGTTCATCTTCATGGATACAGGGACATTTGATGTCCAATAGAGAATGATACCAAGTGTACACAAAATTGGAGTAACTTCAAAAACATAAAAGAATTCCATCGGTGTAGAGCGAATTCTGTACCAGTGGAGGACTGGAGAGAAACTCCCCAATATTTCTGCATGCATCTTGTAGATGCAGCCTTGTCAATATAAATTCTGGAAAAAGAAACCAGGATTTAGCACCAGAAAAATAAAAACATAGCACGGATGACTAGCAATGTTAGTGCTCCCACATGATCATGCATTGACAAAGACTCAAGTTAAAAACACTCATACAGGAAAGAACAAAAAACCCAGAACATGGTCATAGAAAGTACATCCAAATATGCATACCTTTCTATTGATAAAAGTGAACTGGGATGAACAACCCTGACAGTGAGATCCATCTACCACCCAATTTCCTCCTCGCATTGAAGGCTTTGTGGGCGTCGGTTGTTTGTGGTGCAGACATGTCCGAATATGGAAGGCAATAATTGAAGAGCAATTTAACTATTGCACAAAAGCTTAAAGGATTAATGTCATGATGTGGAGAACTAAGAATCTAAATCCAGACATAGAGGGCAAAATTGATTAACGGCTTCATGGTCCTGTTGTAGCTACTGGTGTACTAAGGGTTTCATGGTCCTGTTGAATGAAAGATTGCATCAAGGGTTGTATCATATGGAAATAAATAGTAAAGACATCAAAGTGCTGAAAATAAGTTAGGGGATGATAAATACATATAACAATAAGTTTCATTTGCAATAAATAAATGATCATATTTATGATTTTTAGGATGTAGAGAATTATTAGGGAAAAAAATCTAGTAATGGTAAGATAGTGAGATGAATGTCTCTTTTCGGAATCAAGTAGTATCATTGACTTGATGCAGCTATATAAGATTCATTAGCAGGTTTGTTGGAATTTGGTGTTGGATCATGAACCAATTCAATTCATATAGATGTGAGTAATTCTTTAAGTCAATGGTTTAGTTTTGTATATAAGGCAAAAAGTGAAAAAATACTCACCAAGGTAGGAATTATTAGGGTTGAAAGTATTTTAGGAGTTCTAATTAGGTTTTAACTGCTTGGGAGGAGTTTTAATTAAATTATAACTACTTGAGATGAGTTTTAATTAAATTTAATTTTTTTGATGGATGAGGATTATAATTTAAATTAGAGACTATGAATAATCATTAGAGAATTAGAATTTATTCCTATAAATATATACATATTTAATCTCAAGATTTTGATGTAAGAAAGAGAGACGATGCTTATAAGGGTTTTTCACTAATAAATCTAGAGGGTTGACAAAAATGTTTAATGGATTTAGGTGAGAGAGTGTGCTAAGTGATTTTAGACTTAAGTTTGGGTTAAATCAAGAGAAAATAATTTCTTGCATTAATAGAGTTATCGAACCATAATATTACGTTAATTTTTTTATATATTTTTTTTAATTATTAAAATTATCATTTTCTTTTTGCTTAAAGTTTATTCTACATCCCGGCGACACTTTCAGAAGGACAATCTGTCCCTTCCATCACAGATCAAATTAAAGGGGATCGAAGGAGTGATGAGAGCGTGTTCCTGTTTCTTTCCTAGCTATTAAGATGCCAACGAAGACTGATAACGACGAAGCAGGAGCACAGCTGAAACAAGAGGAGATGATGTGTTTCTCTGAAGCTGTCTTGGTGGTACCTCCATGCATTCATTTACTATCGTCCAACCATGCCACCATCTCCTTTAACCTAGTACGGACAGTGACATACAAACAACCAACTTGGTGGTACCTTCGTTCATTCATTTACTATTTTCCATCTCCTTTGACTTTGTTAATGTTGTCAGAGAAAATGGTGTTATTGCTTTCTATGTATTCTCCGAAGCATGTTACAGCTTCTGCACAACCACAGTGGTCCTTATAGGCTATTTATAATCATGGTGCTCGGAACTTGGTTTTCAAAAAGAGAGAGAGAGAGAGAGAGAGAGAGAGAGAGATGGGCAAGAGGATAGAAGGAATCCTTCACATGGTCGGAGGAGCTGGGGAAACCAGCTACGCCTCCAATTCTAAGTTTCAGGTAGTGTTGAACACCCCAACTGTTTGCATGAACTTAAACAACTTACACTTGCGTAGGCGTCAGCATATCTTTTCACTGGTTTGCTAACTGCGTCCCAGGAGAAGGTACTTCACATGGCGAAGCCAATACTGGAGGAGGCAATAGGAGGGGTTTACATGTCGCTGCTCCCCGAGAGGATGGCGGTGGTCGACTTAGGTTGTTCCTCGGGCCCTAACACTTTGGAGGTGGTCTCCGAGGTGCTCGACGTGATTGGCAAGCTACGGCGGAGCCTGGGACGCCAGGAGATGCCGGAGATCCTGTTCTTCTTGAATGACCTCCCGGGGAATGACTTCAATCACGTCTTCCGGTCTCTGGGAGATTACAAGAGGAAGGTCGAGGAGGAGAAGGGGAAGCTGCTGGTGCCATACTACGTCGTGGGAGTTCCAGGCTCCTTCTACGGCAGGCTTTTCCCTTGTCAAAGTGTCCACTTCTTCAACGCTTCCTGTTGTCTCAACTGGCTCTCTCAGGTTGCCTTCCTCTTAATAAATGACAATTGCTACACTATTATTATCTGAATTCTACTTGTTTTCTTTGTTTTTTTTCATTATTTACTTTCTTAAAGCGGCTATGATTGGTACGGTTAATTAACTACCAATAACTAAACAAATTCTCTGAAATGCTCGCTCACTTCATCAGCATGGTTAACCTCGTAAAGAAAAGGAAGACTGCTTGAAACTGATAGAAGATAAGATTTTCCTAACTATATTGAGGAAATTTCTCTATTCTGTTGAGGAAAATCCTCTATTTTGTTAGGGAAATCCTTCCTCCTAATTTGTATAAATAAGAGAGGGAACATGTTAATAGATTCAAGTTAAAGCTATTTCATTTCTACAATAAAACTTCTTCAATTATTGTTCTTATCTTCTATTATTTCTATCATGGTATCAGAGCCGCTTGCCTAGAGCAAGCTCTCTTCTCGCTGCCAATTCATCATTGGTGTTGCCACTCTGCGCCAACGTCCGTTCCCTTCCGCTACGGCATCTCTAGTGCTGCTCATCAGCACTGCCCCACCTTTCTTCCTCGTTGTAGCTATTTTCCTTCCTCTTTTGCTACAACTTCCTCTTCTACTACAGCTTCCTCCTTTGTTGCAGTTTCCTCCTTTGCTGTAGTAGCATCACTGCAACATTGCTGTAGATTTCTTCTCTACCGTCGCAGCCGTCGTAATCGCAACCACGACCAACGTCGTTGAGAAAAGCGAAGCTTCGCTCTTGCTTTCGGCCAGCGACCAACGTCACTGAGAAAAGTGAAGCTTCACCCTTCGGCTAGCGACCAACGCCGTTGCATTCCTAAGAGGCTCCGTGGTCAATCCTCATCTTCCTCACCGCGGTAGTCTTCGTTGATCTGTCAACATTCGGCAGACTTAAGGAGAATGAAGGGAACGCCTGTGCCATCACAGCAACAGCAATCGCAGCAGCAGCAGCAGCGATTTACACTTATCTTACTCATGAAGCCTCTCGCTTGTAAATAATTCTTTGCATCGATCCAAGATTGGTATCCTTGTCAGGAGCACCATCTTGCGGGGGCATGATAGAAGATAAGATTTTCCTAACTATATGAGGAAATTTCTCTATTCTGTTGAGGAAAATCCTCTATTTTGTTAGGGAAATCCTTCCTCCTAATTTGTATAAATAGGAGAGGGAACATGTTAATAGATTCAAGCTAAAGCTATTTCATTTCTACAATAAAGCTTCTTCAATTATTGTTCTTATCTTCTATTATTTCTATCAGAAACATCACACAAAACCTATGTTACTTTTGTTTGCTAAGGCAAACTTACTTTTAATTCTGAAAATATCAGGTTCCTGAAGGTGAACAGGGAGTTCCACTCAACAATAAGAACATCTATGTTGCAGAGACAAGCCCACTGGAAGTTGTTAAAGCATATCAAGACCAACACCAAAGAGACTTGTCAGGGTTCCTTAGGTGCCGTCATGCAGAACTAAGCTACGGAGCAAGAATGGTATTGTCATTTCTAGGAAGGAAAGGGAGTTATCCACCCTCGGGAGATGTGGGATACTTTTACGGCCTGTTAGCCGAAGCCCTGAGTGCTTTGGTATCACAGGTACCTTTCTCTTCTTCGTCTTCTTCTTCACGTACCAGTTCATATCCTTCCTAGTTCATGTTTATTGCATGGTTGGCCTTTATCTTACCGCAAAGTTGAATATGGTAAAACACAAAAAAGAAAATAAAAGAATTAAAAAGATCAAACCAAATGGTTTCATTTCAGGAGAGCTGTTTATGTTGGCCTTTTTACAAAAAAATTAGAAAGAAAAGAAAATAGTACAAGAAGCTAGAAGTACTTTTAATCTGTAGTATTTTCGATTGATCATAAAGTACCTAATTATATTGATTAAAATATATAGTATAAGTTTTTTAAAATAATAATAAAAAACATCAATGAGTTTCTTTGTTACCATTGTTTGAGTTCCTTTGACCCTCATTTAATTGATCATGACCTCAGCTATTTTGATCTCTCCCTTGAGATATGACTTATGAATTTTTTTTTTCTGTCGTTCTTCTAATCTATCTTCATTTCAAGAGCATGTTCTAAAGTTTCATCTGAAGATCTATTCACTTTTTGTTCATGAATTAAAAGAGAACCCACTAATTCATCAATAGATAATGTACTTTTATCCTTATCTTCTTCTATATCAGTAGAAATCATATCAAATTTTGAGATAAACTTCATATAACCTTTTCTACTACATATTGATCTTTTAGATTTTCACCATAATATCTCATTTGATTTAGATATTTTTTAGAAGAAATTAACAATAGATTTAGAATCTTTCATCATAAGAGTTTTGAATTTATGTCAAAGAATTTGAAACTTTAAAATTTTTACCTTGTTTGTGCCTCCAAATACACTTTTTAATATTTTTCAGGCTTCTAATGATGTTGATGTCATCATAATTCAGGAAAATAAGGAATTATCTATTATTTATTATAGCATGTAGAGGGCTTTTGCATCTTTCTATGTATTCTCATTCATATGATATTTTTGATTTTTAATAATATTAGAATCCTATATATCATACTTAACAAAATCATATTCTACCAAATTTCATAATCCTTATGAGATAAATAAAATTTTCATTTTAACAACCTAAAATTGATAATTATCATATTTGAAGATAGAGAGAAGTTGATTAGGAGCACCTACTCCTGTCATCTTTTTTTTTTTGATATACCAACTTTCTCTTCTTTTTTAATCGATATATTTCTATTGATATTCTTTGAATCAGGCTATGATATCATATTGTTGACTTTCCTATAGAACTTCAGAAAAAGAATAGTAGAAGGAACTATAAGTAATTTCAATCTACGATATTTTGGATTGATCCAAGAGCACATATTTATATTGACTAAAAGATAAAATATAAATTTTTTAAAATAATAAAAAAATCTATCATACCTCAATAAATATTTTTATCCTAATCTATATATTTAAATCTAATTTTTTCTTTTATTTTATCTAATTCTAACTATTTAAATTAATCTTAACAGTTTAAATCCATCATCCTCCAATTAATTACAGATGATAGGATGTGAGGGAGGTGGAGAATCAAATATTTACATCATCACAAGTAGTAGTAGAACGGGGAAGAAAGAGGAAAATAAACAGCATTGCACCCTTCTTGCTCATAAAAATTTAGTGGACTTGGATCGATCTGGTCAGAAGCATGGCCATGTCATGCTCCAACAGAAACAAGAAAGAGAACATAGTTCAAGTGTAAAGAAATAAATAGTGAGCAAACACAATCCCAAAGAAATAAATTGGAGAGAATGCACTTTAACCTTTCATACCCTCTTGATGGTTTGGCGACATTATTGTCCAGGGAATCATAGAGGAGGACAAACTGGTGACCTTCAATTTGCCGTATTATGCACCTTCCATGGAAGAAGTAAAGGCAGTGATCCATAGGGAAGACCTGTTTGATTTAGAACAAGCACAGATCTTTGAGGCTAATTGGGACCCGTTTGATGACTCGGATGATGATTCCGCTGCATTCGACAGTATAGCAAGCGGAAAGAACGTCGCAGGATATGTGAGAGCAGCGTTTCAACCCTTGATTGAAGAGCATTTCGGGGATGCCATACTGGATGAATTATTCTCTATATATGCAGCCAATGTCTCCAGGCATCTCCTTCAACAGAAAAGTAAGCACTACCTATTTGTCATTTCCTTGAAGAAGAAGAAGAAGAAGGAGGAGGAGGAGGCTGACGGCGATGGTGCTGCGGCTTGGTGAACCTGCAATGCCATGGGAGCAACATTTGTCATTTAATTACTCTTTATCAGCATGTGTTCAACTCTTTCCAATAGACGTTATAATTGAACTCATGTAAATCCATAATATTCTTCGTGAGATAGACTGCATTATTATTATCTGAAAATAAAATAAAATCGTGTGACTATCTTTAAACGTTCATTGGGTACTGATATTTCAGTTATTAAGAAACACATTTTTTTTCTTTCTTTTTCTATCACAAAAATTAGTTTCTTATATCCTCATATGTATATTCGTGTGTATATGATCACATTAAATGATATACAAATATGATCTAAACTTTAATTGGATATAAGGAGAAATAAACTTTATATAGGAATAAATACTAACAGGCCGTAACACGCAACAGAATTAAATGAAAATCATAATAAAATATGACACCAAGATTTACATGGAAAACCCCTCCAAAGTGAAGGGTAAGAACCACGAGACAAACTAGAGATATCCACTATAAGAATAATAAATATACAAATCTCAATCTCTTGTCCAAAACCCTAGTAACAATCACAAGAGAATAACTGGGATAAATGATCACGTCACTGTGCATAATATTTAAATTCTCCCTAAGTAATCACAGCAAGAATATACTGTAGATCTAATCTAACATGAGATGATAACACTACTAGATGATTGATAACACTATTATAGATCTAACATCTATATGCTTCGACTTAGAATGAAAAGTTGTGTTCTTACACAAATGGATGACACTCTGGCTATCATAATGCACCGCATAGTTTTTCTGTTTTAGCCCCAATTCTTATAAGAATTCTTTCATCCATAACATTTCTTTGCATATCTCTATAGCAGCAATATATTTTGTCTCTATGGTAGAGAGAGCAATACACCTTTGCAACTTGGATTGTCATGACACCGCCCCCCTGCAAAAGTAAGTACATAACATGAAGTGGACTTCCTCGTATCAATATCTCTTATTATATTTGCATATGTGTAACCTGTCAACACAAGTGATCCACCTCCAAAGCTTAAACAAACCTTAGAGCTCCCTCCGAGGTATCTAAAAATCTACTTGTCTAGTGCTCTTTGTTTGGATTTGCAAGAAATCTACTAGTAACACCCACTGCATATGCGATGTCCGACCTCGTACATACCATTACATACATTAAACTTCTAACTATTGAAGCATAAGGAACTTTTTATATTTTCTCCTTCTCTTCATCACTTGATGGACTCTGTTCTGAACACAATTTGAAGTGACCTACAAGAGGAGAAACAACTAATTTTGTATCTCTCCAATATCTTCTCGATGTATTTTTTTTGTGACAACCAAATTTTCTTATTTTTACTGTCACGAGAAGTCTGTATACCTAGTATTTGCTTTGTTGGCCCCATGTCCTTCATTGCAAAAGACTCACTCAGTTTCTTCTTCAACCTATCAATTGTAAATATATCTTTCCTAAGAATAAGCATGTCATCAACATATAGTAAGAAAATAATAAAATTCTCACCAAATGTACACACAATGATCTGAAGTCATTCTTTTGTATCTATTTTTTGTCATAAATGAATCAAACTTTCTATACCATTGTCTTGAAACTTACTTCAGCCCATTCAAGCTCTTCCTCAACTTGCAGACAAAGTTCTCTTTACCTTTGACTTTGAAACCTTCTGGTTGCTTCATATAAATTTCCTCCTCCAAATCACCATGAAAGAAAGCTATCTTCACATCTAACAACTCAACCTCCAAGTCCTGGCTAGCAGTAATACCAAGAGCAACACGAATAGAAGATATTTTAATAACAGGAGAAAAAATCTCTTCAAAATCGATACCTTTCTTTTGACCAAGGCCTTTCACAACCAATCTAGCTTTGTACATTAGTTGAGAATAATATTCTTAAGTCTTTAACCTAAAAACCTACTTGTTCTTCAAGGCCTTCTCCATTTGGTAGTTGCACCAAATCATATGTATGGTTCTTCTGAAGAGCATCCATCTCTTTCTGCATAACAACTAACTACTTCTTTTTCTGCTCACTTTCAACTATTTCTTAGTAACTCTCTGGTTCACCTGCATTAGTAAGCATCACATACTCCTTTGTAGAGTATCTTCTTGAAGGTTGACGTTGTCTAGAGGATCTTCTCAACTGAGGCTATGTAGGAAGTTCCTCTCTAACTTCTTCTTGCTTAACATATCCTATAGGTAGATCAACATCAGGCTCTATACCATCTTTCTACACATCTCCCCATCACCCTGATATACTGGAGGTGTAACTGGGTCACAATATGCTAATCCTTCTGCAGAAGTCTTGGTTGGTGCCTTCTTCTTCAAATCCTCAAAGGTTTGATTCTCTAAGAAGACTACATCTCTACGTCTAAATACCTTTTGCTTTTCTGGATCTTAAAACTTGTAACCAAACTGATCATGTGAGTAGCCAAGAAAAATACATTATTTAGTCTTACCATCTAACTTGGACCTCTTATTGAGAACATGTGCAAATACACAACAACCAAACACTCTCAAATACCTATAGGAAACATATTTCCCTAATCATACATGCTCTACAACATCACCATCTAGGGTTGTACATGGTGATAAGTTGATCACATCAACTACAGTCCTCAAAGCCTCATCCTAAAACTTTTTGAATAGCTTGGCCTATGAAAGCATACATCTGATTTTTTCCATGATGATGCAGTTCATCCTCTCTGTAATTGCATTATACTGAGGTGTACCAAGAACTGTCATCTCTTGTTGGATCTCATGTGATATACAATAATCATTAAATAATCCTGTATACTCACCATCATTATCTGATCTTATTCATTTCAATTGCCTTTCTGTCTCCCTTTCAACTCTAGTATGAAATTTTTTTAAGACATTAATAACTTGATCTTTGGTCTTCATAGCATAGGCCCAAACTTTCCTGGAAAAATTATTTATAAAGTGACAAAATAAAGTGCATCACTGATGTTATGAACATTAACAGATCCACCAGGAGTTTTTGTTCTCAAATGACCACATCCATATGTATAAACACGGTCTAAGACATACATTTTTCTAGACAAAGTAGGACTAATAAATGAAACTCTATGTTGTTTACTAGCCAAACAATTAATACAAGGGTTCAAATATGCACTTCTGAGGTCTGACAATACCTCTCTCTTTGAAAGAGCTTGCAGCCCCTTCTCGCTCATGTGTCCTAGTCACCTATGTCATAACTCTATACTGAAGTCTTTCTCTATAACATTCAGTTGCTTATCATAAGCTTTGCCCTATAAACTGTATAAGGTGTGACATTTCTTTCCATTAGCTACAATAAGAGAACTCTTATTGAGCTTCCATTACCTTTTGTGAAATCTGCTATCATAATCTTCATCTAATCTTCTAACTGAAATTAAATTCAGCCTCAAATCAACTATATGTCTCATATCCTTAAGCACCAACTTGTAGCCAAGGTTGGTCTTTATGTAGATATCACCCATGCCAATGATGTTTGCCATGCTATAGTTGCCCATCTTGACAACACCAAAATTTCCAGACCTGTATGTAGCAAAAAACTTTATTCGTGGTGTAGTATGATAAGAAGCACATGTGTTAATTACTCCCTCAAGATCCTGACACACATAAGAAAAAATATCATCAGAAGAAGACAAAATCAAATAATCACTACCCTGCACTATAGTTGCAATATTATCTTTTGACTCTATAGACTCCACTTCTTTTTTCTCTTTCTTTCTTTTCTTAGGTTGCTCATATTGATTCTTGTAATATCCTTTCTCACCATAGTTATTGCAAACAATATCTTTTCTTAATATTGACTTGCTTCTACCAATACGTGAATTGCTTCTATTCTTGGACTTTGACCTTCCTTTGTTCTTTGAGATAAGTATATGTGAATCATTCTAAGATGTTGTTGAATTCTTTCATCTCAACTCCTCATTCAATAAACAACTTGTTACTTGACTCATGGTGATAACACCATATTGTGCAAAATTACTGAGGAAAACCACTAGTGTCTCCCAACTTTCTAGTAATGAATTGAGAAGTAACAATACTTGCAACTCATCATCAAGAGATATTTTCATAGAGAATAACTAGTTAGTGATACTCTACATTTCATTCAAATGCTCAGCAATAGAAGCACCCTCTTTATATTTTAGGGTTACAAGTTTTCTGATCAAGAAAGCTTTGTTGCCAACTGTTTTTCTTTCATAGAGACCTTCCAACTTTTTCCAAAGAGAATATATAGAACTTTCAGTAGAAACATGGTGAAAGACACTATCATAGAGCCACTATCGAATAAACCCAATTATTTTTTAATCTAATCTCTTCCACTCATCATCTGTCATAGTTGTGGGTTTTGCACTATCCCCCTGCAAAGGTCCATATAAATCTTTACAATACAAGAGATCTTCAATTCTTGGTTTCCATATCATCCTATTGTTTCCATTCAAGCTAATCATATGAGAAACACTACTGGCCTCCATTTTTGAATACAAAAATTAAATCACCACAACTCTACTCTAATACCAATTGATGGGATATAAAGAGAAATAAACTTTGTATAGAAATAAATACTTGCAGGCCGTAACACGCATCATAATTAAATGAAAATCACAATCAAATATGACACCAAGATTTACATAGAAAACCCCTCAAAAGTGAAGGGTAAAAGCCACGGGGCAAACTAGAGATAATCTACTATAAGAATAATAAATATACAAATCTCAATCTCTTGCCCAAAGTCTTAGCAATAATCATAAGAGAATAATTGGGATACAATGATCACGTCACTACGCATAATATTTAAATTCTCCCCAAGTAATCACAACAAGAATCTACTGTAGATCTGATCTAACATAAGACGATAACACTACTATATGATTAAGAACAGTCTCTCTACGTTGTCCTTGTTTTCCTCCATTTCTTTATCTTATTTTTCTACCTTTTTTTGAACCAAGTTGTTGCTGCAATTTGATCTTCATTGCAGTTTTTCTCATCGTGCTGCTATAATTTTTCTTACTCTTTTCGCAGCCACCCACATCCCTCTAATTTGATCTAGGATTAGATTAAAGGGGATGGATTATGGGCTGTTAAAGCTCATCATGGACTGAATTCATGGGCTTTTAGCCCAACGAGATTTAAGTTGGGAGGTGCAACCTTCATGGAAGTACCGGGATCATTGAAATGTACGTCTACTGTCTTGTTGCTAGCTATATAGTACACGATGAACACCAAAAGGTGCACAAAAAAGGGTCCGCTCATCTTCGACTTGGCATCCCATTAGGGTTTCCTGTAACTTGTGCTGACGACATGACAGCGGAGCCTCGATTGAATTTTAGCGAGTCACTTACAAGGATGGCTGGCTATGGAGTCTGAGAGCTAAGTAACCTGAAAGCTTCTCGAAAGCAAACTTAAAGAGGTGGTTGATCACCATAATATGATCATAAACGTCTTGTTTTGTTGGTCATAGGCTCTGTTGCAACAATGCTACCGATCAATGGAGGATGTTGCTCCACCGTAGCATTCTTAAAAGTCTAGGGTTGGAATCGGTGTGTTTCTGACCTATTAAGCAAGGTCTTCAGAGACAGGTTAACCATGGTCTTCGTGCAATAATGCTACCGGTCGGTGGAGGATGTTGCTCCACTACAGCATTCTAAAAGTCTAGGGTTGAAAGTTTCTGACCTCTGACCTAGCAAGCAAGCTCTTCAGAGACGGGCTAACCATGATACTCCTCCTCTCTAATGTCCTTTTATTCTTTATCTACATTGGTGATACTGTTGTGGTTATATTTCCCTCGAAGAATGCACAACCACATCATCAGTGACATATGTCTTTGAGATGATGAACAGAAAAGTGTTAGTTTGGCAAGTCCCATAGTCCAACATCGGGAAAATAAGGCTTGTTATCTCTTATTGGAACTATAAATAAGGGTTTGGACTTTGAAATCAGATGCACCACAAGAAAAACCTAAGTGTTTGATTTGGGTTTAAGTCCATACTCAATTAAATAGTTTGGGCTTATAGTTTGGGTTTTTTCTTGTTTAGTATTTTCGGGTGTTTTATGGCCTATGAATATCTTTCTAAGGCATTTGTAATAGTCTCTCTTTTATAGTAGTGATTTGCTCCTCTTTCGTCCGTGGATATAGGTCAAGGTCAATTGACCGAACCACGTAAATTTGGTGTTCTTGTCGCTTTTATCTTTTCGTTTTAATATCTTTGTTGGGTTACCAAAATTACCCTTTAGTAAATTTCCTAGGGCTAGCTCTAACAAACTAGTATCAGAGCTTGGTTTCAGGATCTTTTGGCAACGGTGACAATAACAAAGATTGTTGTCGAGAAATTCGATAGAAATGTCAACTTCGGCATGTGGCAACTCAAGATGGAGGTCATTCTGGTTCAAGACGGAGTTGATTTGGTACTACAAGGAGTTGAGAACATTCCAGATAGTATGTCAAAGGAAGATCTTGAGGGTATGGATAAGAAGGCCCGATCAAGCATTATTCTAAATTTTTCTGATGAGGTTTTACGGGAGGTAGCTACGGAGACTACGACTAAGAGTATGTGGGACAAGTTTAAAGCCTTGTATATGAAGAGGACAATGGAGAATCGTCTCTACTTGAAGCAGAGTTTGTATATGCTTCGGATGACTGAAGGTACATCTATACTCTCACATCTTGATAAATTTAATTCCTTGGTTATGGATTTGGAGAATATAGATGCAAAAATTAATGATGAGGATAAGGCCCTGTTACTTTTGTGTTCTCTTCCCCAATCTTTTAAGCATTTCCGTGATACTATGATTTATGGAAAAAAAAATAATTTCGTATTAGGAAATTAAATCTGCACTAAAATCTGAGTAGATAGATAGGGATATCACTGGGGAAAGTAGAGGAAATCAAGCTGAGTGTCTAGTTATCAAGGGGAGAACAGATAAAAGAGAATTTGATAGTAGTAGATCTAAATATAGATCTAAATCCAGACATAAAAATTTGGAGTGCAGATATTGTCATAAAATGGGGCACTTAAGGCTGATTGCTTTAAATTGAAAAATAAATTAAAGCAAAAGGAAAAAAATTGTTAAGAAAACTACTGAGTCCGCTGAAGCCAGTATAGAAGCTGATGAGAATGATGGAAATATTTTCTTTGCTACTGATGATAGGACGAGATCTAAAAATGAATGGATTTTAGATTCGGATTGTTCTTATCACATGTGTCATAATAGAGATTTGTTTTCCACATATGAATCTTGTAATGGTGGAATTGTTTTGATGGGCAATAATGCCGTGTGTGATGTTGTTGGTAAAAGCTCAATCCGAATTAAAATGCATGATGGTATTGTGAGGACGCTTACTAATGTTAGACATGTTCCTGATTTAAAAAAGAATCTCATCTCTTTAGGCACACTAGAGGCCTTTGGGTATAAATACACAACTGAAAGTGGAGTTATGAAAGTTTCTAGAAGTGCCCTTATTATTATGAAAGCTTGTAGGTCTGATAACTTGTATATTTTGCAGGGAACTACTGTCACAGACTCAGTTGCAGTCTCATCATCATCATTGTCTGATTCTGACATCACCAAATTATGGCATATGCGTTTGGGTCATATGAGTGAAAAAGGTTTGAGCATATTGAGCAAAAGGGGTCTACTTTGCGGACAGAGTACTAGGCCACTAGATTTTTATTAACACTGCATTTTTGGAAAGCAGAAAAGAGTCAGCTTCAATTCTCCGATAGTTCACAAAACAAAAGGTACCCTTGACTATATTCATTCAGACCTTTGGGGTCCAGCTCATGTTCAGTCTAAGGGTGGTGCCAGGTATATGTTGACTTTCATTGACGATTATTCCAGAAAAGTTTGGGTTTATTTTGTAAAGCATAAAAATGATATTTTTCTAACCTTTAAACAATGGAATGCTTTGATTGAGAAGCAAACATGTAAACATATTAAGCAGCTTCGAATAGATAATGACATGGAATTTTGTGAAGGTGACTTTGATGAATTCTGCAAAAATGAAGGATTCGTTCGGCATCGCTCTGTTAGGATGACGCCTCAACAAAATGGTGTGGCCGAACGTATGAACAGAACACTCTTGGAGAGAGCAACGTGTATGATCTCAAATGCAAGGCTGACAAATGACTTTTGGGCAGAAGCGATTAATATGGCTTGTTACGTTGTCAACCGCGCTCCTTCTGCAGTATTTAACTTTAAAACTCTGGAGAAAGTTTGGTTAGGTACTCCTTCTGATTACTCTGATTTAAAATTTTTTGGGTGTCCAACATACATGCATGTAAATGAAGGAAAATTAGAGCCTCGAGCTAAAAAGTGTATTCTTCTTGGGTATGCTTCTGGGGTGAAAGGATACAAATTATTGTGTTCTGATCCCAAATCACTAAAATTTATAATCATTTGATATGTTACTTTTGATGAATTGTTTATATTATCTTTCAAAGAGGAATCTACTAGTTGTACAAATGATAGTGCGCAGAAGCAGATGGAGCTTGAGATTGGTAATTCAGATTCTTTTAAGTTGAACTCTTCTACTCAAAAAATGCTAATAGATGGTCCCGAATCTACTGATAAAGATGATCTAGAGGAAGAGCAATATTCCATAGCCAAGGATAGACCACTGAGAAATATTCGACCACCACAAAGATATGTAAATTTGGTTGCATATACTTTGTCTGTTATAAAAGAAACAAGTGAAGTTGGTGAGCCTACTTCCTACTTAGATGCAGTTTCTTATGATAATTCCTCAAAGTGGTTGATCACGATGAATGAAGAAATTGAATCTCTCCATCAGAATAGAACTTGGGATCTTGAGAAGCCGCCTTCCGGTAAGAAAATTGTTGGATGAAAATGAGATACTATTACTGAGGGAAAAGTCCTTGTTCAGAAAATTTATACGAAAGACAATCCAGCTGATATACTTACGAAGCCTCTTCCAGTTTACAAGTTCAAGCAGTGCTTGGACTTTGTTGGTGTTCATTGTTGGTGATTGTCCGTTGGGGCTTTTATGATGAAGGTGGAGCAAATTTGTTGGGACATGCCAAGGTGGAGATTTATTAGTTTGGCAAGTCTCATAGTCCTACATCGGGAAAATCATGCTTGTTATCTCTTATTGGAACTATAAATAAGGGTCTAGGCTTTGAAGTCAGATGCACTACAAGAAAAACCTAAGTGTTTACTTTGGGTTTAAATCCACACTCAGTTAAATAGTTTGGACTTATAGTTTGGGTTTTTCTTGTTTTGTATTTTCAAGTGTTTTATGGCCTAAGAACATCTTCGTAAGGCATTTGTAATAGTCTCTCTTTTATAGTAATGATTTGCTCCTCTTTCGATCGTGAATGTAGGTCAAGGTCAATTGACCGAACCACATAAATCAGGTGTTCTTGATGTTCTTGATGTTCTTGTCGTTTTATCTTTTCACTTTATTGTTTTTGTTAGATTACTAAAATTACCCTTTGGTAAATTTTCTGGAGCTAACTCTAACAAAAAGTCCTATAAAAGAATCAGGAATAATCAAATTACAAGTAATAAGAACTAATTGTGGTTCTGATTATGGGATAATGAGTCAGTTAAATGCCTTCTTGTAGACCATATATAGTCGTCCTGGCGTGCAAAAAGCTCTGCGTTCCATGCACCATCGTGTTCTTAGGAAAGGCATGAGCATGAGGGTGGAAGAAGTCCTTCACATGGTTGGAGGGGCAGGGGAAACCAGCTATGCCTCCAATTCTAAGTTTCAGGTGGTTCCTCTTGAACTGTTTGTATGAACTTAAAAGCTTATACATACCTAGCATTCACCACATCCGATCATGGTTTGCTGACTGCGTCACAGGAGAAGCACTTCTCATGACGAAGCCAGTACTGGACGATGCAATAGGAGGGGTTTACAAGTCGCTACACCCTGTGAAGATGGTGGTCGCCGACTTAGGTTGCTCCTCGGGCCCCAACACTTTCGTGGTGATGTCCGAAGTGCTCGACGTCGTCAGCGACCTACGACGAAGTCTGCAGGAACGTCAGGAGCCACCGGAGATCCAGTTCTTCTTAAATGACCTTCCGGGGAACGACTTCAATCACGTTTTCCGGTGTCTGGGCGAGTACAAGAGGAAGGTCGAGCAAGAGAAGGGGAATCTGCTGGTGCCCTACTACGTGGTGGGAGTGCCGGGCTCCTTCTACGGCAGGCTTTTCCCACGTCGGAGCGTCCACTTCGTCCATTGTTCTGGATCTCTCAACTGGCTCTCTCAGGTTGACCTCCTCTTAAACGGTAGTATACGAAGCAGTCGATACTGCTGTCTGATAGCTCATTCTAGCTATCCTGAAACGTCAGGTTCCTCAAGGACTCGACACCGAACGGGGTGCCTCACTCAACAACAAGAACATCTACATTACAGAGACAAGCCCACCGGAGGTTGTGAAAGCATATCAACAGCAATTCCGAAGAGACCTTTCAGAATTTCTCAGGTGTCGGCATGCAGAACTCTGCTACGAAGGCAGACTGGTGATTTCATTTGGAGGCAGGAAAAGTAATTGCCCGACCTACGGACAGATGAGACACCTCTGGGGACTCTTAGCTGAGGCCCTGAACGCTTTGGTGTTAGAGGTAAGAAGTAACATCGATTGATGACATCGTGACAACTGATTCATCGAGTTATTTACGTATCAAATCCAGGGAATGATAGAGGAGGACAAACTGGTAACCTTCAATCTGCCACGTTATGCGCCTTCCATGGAAGAAGTGAAGGCAGTCATCCATGGTGATGGTCTGTTCGATGTAGAAGAAGCACAAGTTTTCGAGGCTAATTGGGACGCGTTCGACGACTCAGACGATGATTCTGCTGCATTCGACAGTGATCTAAGCGGCAAAAACGTGGCAAAATACGTAAGAGCAGCGGTGCAACCATTGATTTCGGAGCAATTCGGCGACGCCATTCTCGATGAGCTGTTCGCTAGATATGCAGCAAATGTTTCGAGGCACCTCCTTCAGCAGAAAACTAAGCATAGCGTGTTTGTCATTTCCTTGAAGAAAAAGAATGAAAGCCATCTCGCTGCTGGTTGATGGACGGACTTGCAATGTGCATTCGACTCCATACTATTATGTTGCACTTTATACTTCTTTTTTAACAAGGTTATTAAGCCATCAACCCTTATACTTCTATTACACAACTAGGAAAGTGAAAAATGAGGGAGTAATCAATTATGGTTCGGGATGGATATTATATTGAAAATTTTGTTTAATATCTGATATCACATTGTATCTATCCATCGATCCATTCTCGCTCTAGTGATCCCAAAGTGTCAGGTTCCTCAAGGACTTGACACTGAACAGGGAGTCTCACTCAACAAAAAGAAGGTCTACATTGCAGAAACAAGCCCACCGGAGTGTCATAAAAGCATATATCAAGATCAATTCCAAAGAGATCAACTCGAGATTTGCAGCTAATGTTTCGAGGCATCTCCTCAAAGAGAAAACTAAGCAGAACGTATTTGCCAATTCTTGAAGAAAAAGGATGACAGCCATTTTGCTGCTGCCTGATGTTCGACTCCGTCCTTTGCGTCGCAATAGGAACACTAGACATTTCGTCGAACACCCTTTTGAGTGTCGTTGCGAGTTGCACCAAAGAGCACTGTCCTTGGGCAGTAAACCACCATCTTGTAGACTATATACAGAGTCCGGGGGCTTAAAACTTAGCATTCCATGTTGGGGATGGAGGAGCAAGGAAAAACAGAATACTACAATACGAGTAAAAAGAATCCTTTCGATTCAAGAAAACTGTTGTAGTATTAAAAGCAGGAGGAACACTTACAAGATACCAAGTGCACACAGACTCTCTATCTATCTGTCTCTTTCTCTATATCTTGCTACATGAACTACGGTCCTATTTATAGGACCTAATGACAACCACCCTATAACTACTAGATCAAGGTAATTATTGAAATCACCCTATAACTACTAGATCATGATTGAGGTGGTTATTTAAATTATCCTATAACCACTAAATCATGATAACAATCTAGATAGATAACTATGAATCAAATCTCAACACTCCCCCTTGATTCATAGTTACATACACCAATTTGCAACATAAGATAAACATGCTTTCCTTTCGGACTGGAAGTGATTTGGTGAGGATATCCGCAACTTGTTCATCCGTTCCATAATACTTCATTGTTATGGCTCCACTTGCCTGAAGTACTCTTTTGATCATCTAAAGCCCCTGCACAATTAGTATCAGTAAAACCAAATAATTTGCATTTAAATTTTGTTTTGAACATCCATTTTAACCCAATCGCTTTCTTTTCTTTCGGTAGATCCATTAGCTCCCAAGTTTTATTCTTCTCAATTGACTTGATTTCCTCCTTCATTGCTTTTCTCCATTCCTCTTTTTTAACTGCTTCCTCAAAAGTTGTCGGATCTGAAATAAACAAAGCAAATGTTGAGTTATAAATTTCTGTCAGTGATCTGAAATTTCTTGGAGGGGTTTCATCTGAGGAATCCGAATTTGAACTGCTATTGGGTGAGGTTGACGATGAATTTGTTGGAGCAGGATCTGTCACTTGATTCTGCGGAGTGTCTAGTTCTGTTGGAATCTGCATTTGTGTTTCACCTTTATTGGTCTCCCAATTCCAACTTGCCCTTTCATCAAACATAACATTTCTGTTAATAATAACTTTGCCACTAACAGGGTTATATAATCGATATGCTTTCGATTGTAAAGAATAACCAATTAAAATGCATTTCTCTGATTTTTCATCAAGCTTGTGATGATTTTGTGAATTCACCAAAGCATAAGCAATACAACCAAAAATTCTTAGATGTCTAACACTTGGTTTCATACCATACCAAGCCTCAAAAGGAGTTTGATTCATAACAGCCTTTATTGGTGAAATATTCAACAAATAAACTGCTGTTGCAATTGCTTCTACCCAAAACTGATTTGGAAGATGTTTTCCTTTAAGCAAACTTTTTGCCATTTCAATGACAGTCCGATTCTTACGCTCAGCTACACCATTTTGCTCCGGTGTATATGGTGCTGTCAATTCTCTGTGAATACTATTTTCTTCACAAAAAGAACTAAACTCATTAGATAAAAATTCACCACCTCTATCTGTCCGAAGTGTCTTTATATATCTACCACTTTGTCTTTCTACAAGTACCTTAAACTTTCGAAAATTATCAAATGTTTCAGATTTCAATTTCAAAAAATATACCCAACTCATGCGACTATAATCATCCGTAAACAATAAAAAATATTGACTTCCACCAAATGATTTTGTATTCATAGGTCCACATAAGTCAGCATGAATTAATTCAAGACAATTAGATGCTCTCCATGCTTTTCCAATAGGAAATGATTTTCTACTTTGTTTGCCATAAATACATCCTTCACATACATCAAGTGTATTAATCTTAGGCAATCCAAAAATCATTCCTTTTTGACTTAACAACCTTAAACCTTTAATGTTAAGGTATCCATATCTTAAATGCCATAAACTAGACTCATTCTTTTGAGTTGTGATAGGCGCATGCCTTTCAATATTTGACACATCAAGTGGAAACATCTTGTTTTGTGTCATGCAAACATTTACTATAATCAAACCAGATTTCTTATCTCTAATAGTGCATGAACCATCATCAAATATTACTGAATATCTATCATTTACTAATTGTCCAACACTCAACAAGTTATGTGATAAAGTAGGAACAAAGAAAACATTATCAAGGTATTTTACCTTTCCTTGATTTGTCTTCACCTCAATTGTTCCTTTCCCTTCCACTTAGATTTGCTTGCTATCTCCAAATCTAACTTTCAACTTGTGAGTTTCATCAATATCTCTAAATATTGATTTTATGCCTGACATATGATTAGAACATCCACTATCCAGAAACCAAATATCATTTGAGATATTATGAACATGTGAATGAGTCATAAACAACTTACTATTTTCCTCATTTTTCTCCACATAGCTTGCTTGCTTTTCTCTTTTCCGGCAATCTGCCTTCATGTGACCAAACTTTTTACAATAGTGATATCGAATTCCACTTTTGTAATTTTTTTTATCATCATTTGATTGCCCTTGTTCATCAAAGTGTCCTCTTCCTCTTCCATTTCCTCTACCACGAAATCCTCCTTTGCCACGTCCTCTTCCTATTGATTTTTTGTCTTCTTTTGAAGTAGAAGACTCCTCCTTAACCTGAAATGCTTTTTCTTCACTTTTTTCAAGTGATCTGTTCAACCTTACTTCATGTGCTTGCAAGGAACCCATTAGTTCATCAAATGAATAAGTAGATAAATCTTTTGATTCCTCAATTACGGCAACAATATGATCAAATTTCGGAGTTAAACTTCTCAAAACTTTTGCAACAATTATATGATCAGGAAGATATTCACATAAGATTTCATTTGACTAACAATTTCAGTCACTCGAGAAAGAAAATCTTGCACCGATTCATTGCTTTTCATGAACAAAATTTCAGACTCACGACGGAGGGTTTGAAGTTTTACCGTAATCACCCTTGATGAGCCTTGAAATTCATTTTGAAGTATCAACCAAGCTTGCTTTGAGGTTGTCGCTGCTGCAATTCTTGAGAAGATCGTCTCATGTACAGCTTATTGAATGAAGAACAATGCCTTTGAGTCATTCTTTCTATTCTCCGTCAGCCTGATTTCGTCATCTGGATCTGCATATCCATTCTCTATTAAGTCCCAAAGATCTTGAGACTTGAATAGAGTCTTCATCTTGATACTCCAAAATTCATAACTTTTGCCCGAGAAGATGGGGATAAGGGGTTGAGACATGGAATTGCCATTGAAAGCCATAATGCCCAGTTCAGATTGAAACTAGGCTCTGATATCACAAATGTTGGGGATGGAGGAGCAAGGAAAACCAGAATACTACGATACGAGTAAAGAGAATCCTTTCGACTCAAGAAAACTGTTGTAGTATTAAAAGCAGGAGGAACACTTACAAGATACCAAGTACACTTACAAGATACCAAGTGCACACAGACTCTCTATCTATTTGTCTCTTTCTCTATATCTTGCTACATGAACTACGGTCCTATTTATAGGACCTAATGACAACCACCCTATAACTACTAGATCAAGGTAGTTATTGAAATCACCCTATAACTACTAGATCATGATTGAGGTGGTTATTTAAATTATCCTGTAACCACTAAATCATGATAACAATAAAAAAATATAATCATATAAAAATAATCTTTAAAAATAAGTAAATAAAATTATACCTTTATATAAATAATAAATCGTATTGGTTTCTCATTAAATCATTTGATAATTTTATAATTTTAGATAAAGTTATTAGATACTTTAAAATTAAAAAAACTATGTTAGCATCCTACAAGGGCTGAAATGCTAATATAACATCTAGATCAAATGTATTTGCATTTGGAACGTAGTATTTGCATTGACACTCCATAGTATAACATCTAGATCAAATGTATCTTGTCGTTTGCTATGACACTCCATAGTATTTGCATTAGGAACGTAGCTGCTGCCCGCAAGTGAAATGATGACCACTAAAGGTCATTTCCCATAATAATATTGTTGTCGACAAAGTTAGGTGTTGTCGACAAAGTTAACTGCTTGGGAGGAGTTTTAATTAAATTTAAATTTCTTGATGGATTAGGATTATAATTTAGATTAGAGACTAGGAATAATTGTTAAAGAATTAAAATTTATTCTTATAAATATATATTTAGTCTCAAGATTTTGATGAGAGAAAGAGAAATAAGATACTCGATGCTTATAGGGGTTTTTCTCTAATAAATCTATAAAGGGTTGAAAAAACAAGTGAGAGGGTGTGCAAGTGATTTTAGGCTTGAGTTTGGGTTAATCGAAGAAAAAATAATTTCTTGCATTAATAGAGTTATCGAACCATAGTATTACGTTAATTTTTTATTTATTTTTTTATTATTAATCTTATCATTTTTCTTTTTGGCTAAAGTTTTCTCGACCTCCCTCGAGAAAACTGTACAGAAGGGCAATCTGTACCTTCCATCACAGGTCAAATTAAAGGGGATGCGAAGTAGTGATGAGAGCGTGTTCCCGTTTCTTTCCTAGCTATTAAGATGCCAACGAAGACTGATAACGACGAAGCAGAGCACGCTGAAACACGAGGAGATGATGTGTTTCTCTGAAGCTGTCTTGGTGGTACCTCCATGCATTCATTTACTATCGTCCAGCCATGCCACCGTCTCCTTTAACTTAGTGCGGACAGTGACATACAAACAACCTTCTTGGTGGTACCTTCGTTCATTCATTTACTATTTTCCATCTCCTTTGACTTTGTTAATACTGTCACAGAAAATGGTGTTTTTGCTGTCTATGTATTCTCCGTAGTAAGTTACAGTTTCTGCACAACCACAGTGGTCCTTCTTATAAGCTATTTATGTTGGGTCCAGTCGTGGGCTTGGATAATTTGGGTCATAAGCCCAAATCAACTAATTGGAGATTAGAGAGAACGAAATTAGGGTCAGATTAGAGAAAGAGCGTGCAGCGCGGCGGCGTACAGAGAAAAGAGGAGAGAGAAATAGAAAGAAAAAGTAAGGTTTTTGAGTTTTTCTGTTTGACGATCGGTGGCAAAACGTTGTCAGTTTCGGCCCAAATTTTATGTGGAGAATCCTTGCAGCAAACTCTACAATCCTAATGGTGTTGATCTACAGTTTACCCTCTCTAAGGTACTTTACTGCGATATCCATTCTGTGAGATCTAGAATTCTCTTTTGAGGAGATCTGATGAAGATATGCTATTCTTGAGCCAAGATCTATGATCTTGATGTTATTCTGATCCTCTAGTTATTCTAGAGAAGACCTACTGTAAACCTGTTATCATTATTATTGATAGTGGAAGTTTGAGGTGGACTACGGTCCCGTGGTTTTTCCCACATTGGGTTTTCCACGTTAAAAAGATTTGGTCTCACTGTGTGATTGATTTATTGCTCTATTATCTATGCAGTGCTAATTGATATTAACATTTTGATATCAAGTTGGTATTTTGATGAGGAACCTATTTTGATACACAAAGAGGGAAAAGAATTATTCCGCATTAACAAGTTTCTTCCCAACAAGTGGTATCAGAGCATCAGGTTGTTTGGTGCTAGTTTTCTTGTGTGATTGAAATGGAGCAGTCAGATGGTATGATTAAATTGAACTCATCAAATTATTCCACTTGGAAGCGTCTGATGGAAGATTTGCTCTATTGCAAAGAATTGAGGGCAACAATATCACTTGCCAAACTGGAAAAAGCTGTGAGAGCCTACATCACATTTGCTCTTTACTAAAAGAATATGAGAAAAGCTCTTTACCAGAAAGTTGGGAAACGTATGTGATGACTATTTGTAACTCCACGTCAGAGGGGACTCTAACCATAGATATGGTTAAAGACAATTTGCTAAATGAAGATGCAAGAAGGAAAGAATAGGGTGAATCTTCTTCTGGTGCATTTGTTACTGAAAAACAAGAAAGACGTGGAAGAAGTCATAGCAGAAATCCATATGGTTATAGAGGAAGATCCAAGTCTAGAAGAGATATCAAATGTTTTCACTATAATAGGCCAGGTCATATGAAGAAAGAGTGTAGGTTTTTGAAGCGAGAACAAAATGAAATGAAGAAAAATGAGAAAGAGATCAATACAGTTGCTGCTGAAGGTAATATTACTATTGTCTGTGATGATGGGTGTGTAAGCCTTGTAGCTCAGGACAGTAATTGGGTAATTGACTCTGGTGCTTCATTTCATGTTACTTCTCATGGTGATTTCTTTAGATCTTACAGTGCTGGTGATTTTGGTAATGTCAGAATGGGAAACAATGATACATCTAAGATTGTGAGTATTGGAGATATTTGCTTAGAGACCAGTATTGGGAGCAAATTGATACTCAAAGATGTAAGGCATGTTCCAAATATTCGTCTTAACTTGATATCTACAGGTAGACTTGATGATGAGGGCTTTGCACATTATTTTGGTGAAAGTAAATGGAAACTCACTAAAGGTTCTCTAATTGTGGCAAAAGGAAAGAAGATTAACTCTTTTTATATCATGGAAGCTAAGCTACACAAAGGAGAGATTAATGCAATTCGAAAAGGTGAAAGTATAGATCTTTGGCATAAGAGGCTTGGACATATCAGCGAGAAGGGACTTCAAACTCTTGCTAGAAAGCAGTTCTTACCAGAGTTGCAAGGTACATCTCTTAAATCTTGTGATCATTGCTTAGCTGGAAAAACACATAGAGTTGCATTTCAGACATATCCATCATCTAGAAGATCTGATGTTATTGATTTAGTTCATACTGATGTTTGTACTATGCAAACTAGAACTCTTGGAGGTGCTCTTTATTTTGTTACTTTTATTGATGACCATTCTAGAAAAGTTTGGGTTTTTGCTTTGAAATCTAAAGACCAGGTACTCGATGTTTTCAAGGAGTTTCATGTTAATGTTGAAAGAGAAACTAGCAGAAAGCTAAAGAGTGTTCGATCAGATAATGGTGGCGAGTACAGGAGTCCTTTTGAGAATTATTGCAGGTTCCATGGTATCAGGCTTGAGAAAACTGTGGCAGAAAGGATGAACAGAACCATTGAAGAAAGGATTAGGTGTATGCTTTCCCACGCCAAGTTACCAAAGTCATTTTGGGGGGAGGCTATGAGAACTACAGTTGACCTGATAAATCTTTCTCCATCAGTTCCTCTGCAAGGTGATGTTCCAGAGAGAGTATGGAGAGGAAAAGATATATCTTATAATCATTTGAGAGTCTTTGGGTGTAAAGCATTTGTTCATATTCCCAAAGATAAGAGGTCCAAGCTTGATAATAAGGCAAAAGCATGTATCTTCTTGGGATATGGTCATGAAGAGTTTGAGTACAGATTATGGGATCCAGTGAACAAGAAGATTATTAGAAGCAGAGATGTTGTGTTTCTTGAAGACCAATTGTTTGATGATGGTGATAATGTTGAGAAGCCAGAAACCTCTGTTTATATTCCTTGGAGTTTGGGTCCAGTTCCTTCACCTGTAGTTCATGATGATCATGAGGGAGATGAACAAGAAGATTATGGTGAGAATACTAGTGATGATACACCTACAGTTGATGATGCTGAACCAACTGAACAGGCACCTCCACCACCAGTTGAGATTCCATTAAGAAGATCAACTAGAGAGCGACAACCCTCTACCAGATATCCTCCACATGAGTATGTTATGCTTACTGACGGGGGAGAGCCAGAAACTTACCAAGAAGCTATTCTATATGAGAATAAGAGTGAGTGGGTTAAAGCCATGCAAGAAGAGATGAGATCCTTGCTTGAGAACCACACCTATGACTTGGTAAAGCTGCCGAAAGAGAAGAAAGCTCTCAAGAATAAGTGGGTTTATAAATTGAAGACTGAAAATAATAGCTCACAACAAAGATACAAGGCACGACTAGTTGTGAAAGGATTTAGTCAGAAGAAAGGTATTGACTTTGAAGAAATATTTTCTCCAGTTGTGAAAATGTCCTCTATCCGAGTTGTTCTTGGTTTGGCTGCCCGCTTGAATTTAGAAGTTGAGCAACTTGATGTAAAAACAGCATTTCTTCATGGTGACTTAGAAGAAGAAATTTACATGGAGCAACCAAAAGGTTTCAAAGTCAAGGGAAAAGAAAATCTGGTATGTAAGCTTAGGAAAAGCTTATATGGACTCAAACAGGCACCTAGACAGTGGTACAAGAAGTTTGATTCCTTTATGATGAGCCAAGGGTATGATAGAACTACATCTGATCATTGTGTGTTTATGAAGAAATTTTCAGATGATGATTTTATTATTTTACTGCTATATGTTGATGATATGCTGATTATTGGCCATGATGTTGGAAAAATTGGAAAGTTTAAAAGAGAGCTAAGTAAGTCTTTTGCCATGAAAGACTTGGGATCGGTGAAACAAATACTTGGCATGAAGATTCTTCGTGATAGGAAGAAAAGGAAGATTTGGCTATCTCAAGAGACTTACATTGAAAAGGTTCTTGAAAGATTCAACATGAGTAAAGCCAAAACAGTTTGTTCCCCACTTGCAGGTCATTTCAAGCTTAGTTCGAAACAATGTCCTACAAGTGAGAAAGAAAAAGAAGAAATATCCAGAGTGCCTTACTCATCTGCAGTAGGCAGTTTGATGTATGCTATGGTTTGTACTAGGCCAGATATAGCTCATGCAGTTGGAGTTGTTAGCCGATTTCTCTCAAATCCTGGAAAGGAACATTGGGCAGCAGTGAAATGAATATTAAGATATCTAAGAGGTACTTCCAGGTTGTGTTTATGTTTTGGTGATGATGAACCTGTGTTAGAAGGGTACACAGATGCAAACATGGCAGGTGATACTGATTCCAGGAAGTCCACTTCGGGATTCTTGATGACATTTGCAGGAGGAGTAGTCTCTTGGCAGTCTAAGTTACAAAAGTGTGTTGCCCTATCAACCACAGAAGCAGAATACATAGCAGTTACTGAAGCCTGCAAGGAAGCTTTATGGATGAAAAAGTTTCTATAGGAATTGGGCTTGAAACAGGAAGGATATACTGTTTACTGTGACAGTCAGAGCGCTATTCACCTCTCCAAGAATTCAACATACCATTCTAGATCCAAGCATATTGATGTGAGATATCACTGGATTCGTGATGTGCTTGAGATGAAAGAATTACAGTTGAAAAAGGTGCATACCAATAATAATGGTTCAGATATGTTGACAAAGTCTTTGCCTAAGGAGAAGCTTGAAGCATATAGGCAAAGAGCGGGCTTGGTATAGCCCATCATATGAGCTGGAGGGGGAGAATTGTTGGGTCCAGTCCATATGTGGGCTTGGACAATTTGGGCCATAAGCCCAAATCAACTAATTGGAGATTAGAGAGAATGAAATTAGGGTGAGATCAGAGAAAGAGCGTGCAGCGTGCGGCGACGTGCAGAGAAAAGTAGAGAGAGAAAGTAAGGTTTTTGAATTTTTCTGCTTGACTATCGGTGGCAAAACGTTGTCAATTTCGGCCCAAATTTTATGTGGAGAATCCTTGCAGCAAACTCTACAATCCTAACTGTGTTGATCTACAGTTTACCCTATCTAAGGTACTTTCCTATGATATCCACTCTGTGAGACCTAGAATTCTCTTTTGAGGAGATCAATCCTACGTGATGAAGATATGCTATTCTTGAGCCAAGATCTATGATCTTGATGTTATTCTGATCCTCTAGTTATTCTAGAGAAGACCTACTGTAAACCTGTTATCATTATTATTGATAGTGGAAGTTTGAGGTGGACTACGGTCCTGGTTTTTCCCACATTGGGTTTTCCACGTTAAAAAAATTTGGTCTCACTGTGTGATTGATTTATTGCTCTATTGTTTATGCTGTGCTGATTGATATTAACATTTTGATATCAAGAATTATTCCGCATTAACAGGTTTCTTCCCAACAATTTATACTCATGGTGCTCGGAACTTGGTTTTCAAAGGGAGCGAGAGAGAGAGAGAGAGAGAGAGAGAGAGAGAGATGGGCAATAGGATAGAAGGAATCCTTCACATAGGTCGGAGGAGCTGGGGAAACCAGCTACGCCTCCAATTCTATGTTTCAGGTAGTGTTGAACACCCCAACTGTTTGCATGAACTTGAACAACTTACACTTGCGTAGGCGTCAGCATATCTGATCACTGGTTTGCTAACTGCGGCCCAGGAGAAGGTACTTCACATGGCGAAGCCCATATTGGAGACCGCCATAGCAGAGATGTACAGGAGGACGCCGCTCCCCGAGAGGATGGTCGTCGTCGACCTCGGTTGTTCGTCGGGTCCGAACACCTTTCTTGTGGTCTCTGAGGTGCTTGGCATCGTCGGTGACCTATGTCGAAGGCTGGAGCAGAAGCCACCGGAGATCCAGTTCTTCTTGAACGACCTCCCGGGAAATGACTTCAATAATGTCTTCCGGTCTTTGGAAAGATATGAGAAGAAGATGGAGGAGGAGAAGGGGGACCTGCTCGTGCCTCATTACGTTGTGGGCGTTCCCGGTTCCTTCAACGGGAGGCTTTTCCCGTGTAACACTGTGCACTTCTTCCACTCTAACTTCTCTCTCATGTGGCTCTCTCAGGTCGATCACTACTGTGCTTTCTCATGTCATGCATGCGGTGTTGCACTGAGTTGATGTTGTACTACTGATCATGAACTATGTGTCATAGGTTCCACAAGGTCTCGAGAGTGAGCAGGGTGTTCCGGTGAACAAGGGCAACATCTATATTGCGGAGAACAGTCCACCCCAAGTCGTGAAAGCATACCAAGAACAACACCGGAGAGACTTCTCCACGTTCCTCAAATCTCGTTACGTAGAACTAAGCATCGGATGGGGAATGGTATTAACATTCCTAGGAAGAAGAAACAAACACCCAGCCAACGACGAGCTAAGCTATCTTTATGGATTACTAGCAGAGGCCCTTAACACAATGGTCTCACAGGTACGTCAAATCTTCACCTTACGGAGTAGTGAGAATATTATATTACTTGCGTCGTAAGGAAGGATAAAGAAGAGAAGTGACCCGAGTTATTGTTTATTGAGTTCAGGGAATCATATCAGAAGACAAAGTGGACACCTTCAATTTGCCAATTTATGGAGCTTCGATGCAGGAAGTGAAGTCAGTGATAGAGGAGGAAGGTTCTTTTGATGTAGAGAAAGCGGAGAGCTTCGAGTCCAGTTGGGATCCGTTTGACGACTCCGACAATGTACTCGATGGGAAGAATGTGGCAAGCACTTTACAGGCAGTGATGGAGCCCTTGATTTCACATCATTTTGGGGATGCCATACCCCATGCATTATTCTCACTACTCGCCGATAGTATTACTGCAAGGCATCTCCCAAAAGACAAATGCTACTACACCGTGTTAGTCTTTGCCTTGAGGAGGAAAGCTTGAAGGCCTGCATGCATTACAATGATAATTCATATGATCTAAGTTGTAGTTGCTCTCTAGATATAAGAACATGATGTTGATACTTATTTGTATGTCTCCTACTCAATCAAAAGATATCTGACTCGATTTAGATCGGTCGAACAGAAGTGAGCCTTCGAATTAGTTTTACTTACTACGATTGCAGAATGAAAACAAATTGGCATAAAGAACAGTAATAGCTTGTCGTCATGTCACCGCGGACACGGACATTCGAGATTGGGGGCTCGCAGTTGGCATGATGGCTTGGCCCATCGACTTGTACTCATCGAAACCACTACAAGTCATGAGATGGAAGGTGAGAGTATCATCCTCAAACATTTATTTAGAAAGTAACCGAAAAAACCCTGAAGGCATCAAACCAAGTGGGAGAATTTTTTTTTAATGTGAAAAATGTATACATTCTGCATACCTTCTCTCAGTTTTGGTTCGAGGATAGTGATAGATAAATTCTAGGGCTAACCCCTATGGCAACAATCAACAGTCACGTTAGCATCGACATGAAGTCTCAGCATTGATATGGTGCATCGCATCAACATGATACTTCAAACTCGAGTGGGATGGCTGTTTGTCCCGCACTGTCCGAGGTTGTACTATCACGAACTTAACTGGTTTTGCCTAAGTCGTGCAGCACCCTTGTGTGTCCGTCCGTAAAGATCAGCCTCCACGAATCTCTCATGGTCCCTTAGGACCTACAAAAGAGAAAACATATTAGAGAAATTACCTCACTTGGGATCCATAAGTAATTATTTTAGGAATCACTTTATAACCAATGCAAATACAAACAAACGTCATAAGCTCTGAACGGTCACACAACAAAGGATCCAAAATGATCCACTATATACCAAAATCTCCCATAAGTATCCACATGATACATCCTTTATTTACAAATCAAAAATAACCATCAAACCTAACTAAAATATGGCTGTTAAGCCTCGACCGTCCCTCTACATGCTGTGCAAAGCATGAATAAACTAAAAGACATAGACATATATGAGCATTACATTAAACACTATATTTGTAATTTTGTCCGTGACATTCTCCCCCACTTATTCCTTTGATATCCTCGTCGAAGCCTTTGCCGACATTGCAACTCATCACTTTTACTGAATCTTTAATCTTCTGCTTCAACTATAATGTGCCTCCTGGCTCCCAACTGCTCTCCACCATTGTTGTTGAGTAGTTGAACTTTTGATCTACTATACTGCTTCAACTCGCTAATGACTCTGACTCTAGTGTGAGGTTGGTTGAGTTGTGTTGATCCTTGTTGGTTCATGCAGATTCTTCATATGAAGGAAAAGATTATCTTAACTATGCTTCAGTCTCTCAAATGCCTCATGTTGTTTGAACTAGGTGGATGCTTGTTGGAGCTTTAACGAGCAACACCTTATAAACTTTTAAAGTTTTTGGGTCCTTCCTCCAAAAAATTTGCTCATCAACTCTTCTTTCATTTAGTTGTCACTTCCAAGTAGGTTCATATCACTTCTGTTTTCGATTGACATTCTATTGGAAAATAAAGCAGATAATCTACTCTCAGTAGCATTGATCACTATTGGCGATGATTTAACAACTATTGTTTTCCATTTGGTTTCTTGGAAGAGTCTTTGAATATGTGCAAATCCCTTTTGTTGGATAGATAAGAAAATTGAGATACTTGGTTTCACACATTCTCTTAAAAGTTGAGAAGGCAAAGATTACTTAACTCCGCTTACCTCCTCGAGGGTTGTACTTCATGCATCGAGTTAGTTACTAGCTTTCACCTACTCTTTGCTTACACTTTTGAAATACTCGAAGTGTTTGCACTCCTTGGGTTGAGTTAGTTACTGTGATTCACTTTTTTAATGCCATCGAATTTTTAGAATACAGAAAGTTTTCACCCAAACTTGAGTAAGTTTTTAATAGTTTTGGTAGCCTATGGGATTATACCATCTTCTTTATCAACCCAGCCATCAACTCCATTGAGTAGCAAATGTACAATATTGCATATTACCTGCTTTGTCCTTGGTCGTGCACTCTTACATTAACCCGAAGTCTTCTACTTTTGGTTATCTTGATGAGAAGCTCATTGACACCAGCCTTATAAAGTTCTCTGGCCTTTGCCCTTCAGCCTTGTCTTGGTACTTAGATTTTACCTCTACATCCTCCACCTCCTCGGCCCCTTTCATGACCAAGCGCTCTCCCTCTAATGAGAGCAAGGGATCCATGACTTCATGGAAGTCTCATCTCTGCGGTATCGTGACACTACCATGCACATGGCCCTAATATCATTCACCTCACAACTGCATCTCTTATGCGAATATGGGCTCTGGAGAAATCTAACTCTCCAACCGCTCTGATCATACCTCTGCATGATCAAGTCCCTTCATGCGACTCATTAGTACTTGCATTCGAACTTTTCCATCGATGGTACATAGCCTCCATATACTGATGACGAAGGCTTTCATCCGATGCAAAATTTAATTCATGCACGGAAGACCCACCTTTGTAGTACAATGACTTTCACTCCTTAAATCTGTAGCCCTTCTTATTATCATATTGTTCACTGAAGTGGAGCTCTCAATAGCTCCCGATCATACCTCTATATGATATAGTCTCTCATGGGACTAGATTTATATGTATCGCATTGCCACAAACTATTCCACCATGATCTACTGAACCATGTTGTCTCCTGGTGACATCTCCATATCATTCTGATACTTATGGGATGAACTTGAATTGTGATCCTTCCTATGGCCTCTGCCAACATATCGCAAGGCCTTTTCCACCTTTGATTGTGTTCACTCCTTTAGCAATCGACCTTTGTCCACCCGCTCTCGGGTCACACTCAGATGAAGCACAGCTCTAGGACAGTCCGTCGCTTAGTAGCTCCCAAAGTCCACCGACTTTGTTGAAATTATTACTCCATTGTTTGTATCCTGGGCCTCTACCTCTACCAATACAATCTCCACTATGCACCTCTTCCTTCATGGCAACTTAAATGGCAGCACTATGGCATATTTTTTAAGAGTACCCGTCTTTGCGTCCTCTTGCCTCGTGCCAAGGCCTTTTGAACCAAACTTTGACTCCGTAAGTTGAGTCGTCATAGTACCTCTATCAAATATTTCTCCTAGATAAGGTGCATGTACTCAGAAGCTCCTTTCATCTTTGGCACCATGCTAGATGAATCTTCTCCATTAGAATAAATGACCCATGGAACGATATGATCATGCTCTTGCCTCTGCAAGAGTTCATGTCCTTGACCTCTGTCCAAGGAAAACTTTGTGCCACTTGATAGGATATAAAAAAAGAAATAAACTTTTGAATACGAACAAATACTAGTAGGTCGTAACATACTACGGAATTAAATGGAAATTATAATCAAATAGAATACCAAGATTTATATGGAAAATCCCTCCAATGTGAAGGGAAAAAATCACGGGATAAATCAGAGATAATCCATTATAAGAATAATGAATATATAAATCTCAAAATCTTTTTGCGTAAAACTCAAGCAACAATCGTAAAAGAATAAGTAGGATACAAGGATTCCGTCACTGTGCACAATATCCAAATTCTCTGTAAGTAATTACAGCAAGAATCTACTATAGATCTAATCTAACCTGAGATGAGAACACTACTTGGATGATTGAGAATCATCTCTCTGCATTGTCTTTTTCTTCTTCCCTTTCTTTCTCTTATTTTTTTGTCATTTTCTCCTCTTTTTTGAATCAAGTTGCTGCGAAAAATTTTTACCTCATTGCGATGGTTTTTTCTCCCCTATTTTCATAGCCACCACACCCTCTTTCTTAGATCTAGGGTTAGATTAAAGAGGAGATGGGCTATAGGCTATCAACCCAACACTTCTTCTTATGTTTCATTTTCTATGTCGGCTCCTTTATGTGGCTTGGGCACTTTGCCAAGTTACACTTAAGTTGCTCTGCTCCTCGATTTGCATTGAGTTGATGATGGTCCTCACGCCTACCATTCCATGGGTCAGCCCTCCATTGAGTCCGATCTCTATATCGACTCCAAGTGTGCCTTCATTTATGTTGTCTTGAATCGCTCTCTCACTTAATCTCGCAATATATTCCCCCAGTGCATTATCTCAATCGAGGTTATGCGATAACTCAACACAGCTCTCTCGATACACTGAGCTTTAAGAAATTATTTTGAGATACTCATCCTTAACATGTATGACCCGCTGCATATGATTTTCCTTTTGGAGATATAAGACTTATCTCTCCTAGATATCTGTCCCGTTGGAGCAACTTCTCTCTTCGCTGTTTTCTTTTTGAAAGTTTTGGAGACCACCATCCCCTCGGACTACTTCATCTTACTGAACAAACTGTGCATTATTTTGTCTCCCATAAATGCATTTGCTAGATTGTGACTCTACGTTAATACAACTCCTACTGCACCCCTCAAGGCTTAGCAACATGCTGAACTTATTGCATAATTCAACCTTCTATTCACATATCCTTCTCATGCTGAAGAAAAAGTTTCAATACTCCATAGCACCAAGTTTCAGTCGCCTTGGGATAGCCACGAACATTACATTATCTGCATACAAGCCCTTGCATTAGTACTGAATTCTTTGAGTTAGTAATTCTCCTCATCTCTATGAGATTTGCATAACTCTTTCAGTCGCTAAGCAACCCATTCCACCTTGCATGATCTCATCCTTTTCTAAGCGCCTCACTTGCCTTGAGCACCATCAAGTATGGTTGTTAACGTCAAGCCATAGCTCAAACTCATCCATTCCAACTTTTGTACGCTACGCATTCTTCTAAGCTTGCTTATCCTTGTAGTGCCTCTTGCATGAAGGGCTAGTCATTCCTCTGAATGTCAATCTCAGATGCCCGCTCCTTTGAGCGACTCATATTCCCTACATTTTCATGCTCATTTTCTCCCGAACGATCATGCGCGTTGGATACCCTCAACATAGCCCCGTTAGGTCCCCTACATTTGGATACCAAGTGTTTCTATTAGTGCTTGTCCCACTCTGATATCATCTGTCATGGACTTAGCTGGTTTTTCCTAAGTCGTGCAGCACCCTTGTGTGTCCGTCCACAAAGGTCAATCTCCCCAAAGCCTCCTATGGTTCCTTAGGATCTACAAAAGAGAAAATGAATTAGAGAAAATGCCTCACTCGGGATCCACAAGCAATCATTTCAGAAAACACTTTATAACCAATGCAAATTACAAACAGATTTTACAAGCTCTGAATGGTCGCACAACAAAGGATCCAAAATAGTCCACAAACCAAAATCTCCTACAAGTGTCCACATGACACAATCTTTATTTATAAGTCGAAAACAACCACTAAACCCAACTAAAATGGAGCTATTAAACCTTCGACCGTCCCTAACATATATGAGCATTACATTAACAACATGTTTATAGTTTTATCCGTGATAGTACGAGGTGGGACCACATAGCATAAAGCCGCTTCGAAAAAATTTGAAATGGCGTCGCACAGTGCTGATCCTATGCAGGTCGATTAATGCTTGCACAGTAGGTACAAGCCATCGCCCGAGGAGTCAGCCGCCATTTATCGATCATGTATAATCAACTCTCATTCGTAGGTATAAAAGTCAACCCCTTAATCGGTATCAGGGGAGGCACTTCGGACATTCGATCCCTTTATCCATATAATACTAATTTAAGTTTCAGAGGGGTCGAGTCAGGAAATCTCTCTCCCAACTTTGGCCTGTGTACAAGAGCCTAACGATGAAGAAGCAAGCCACTCACCACAAGAGAAGATCGCATTTGGGAGACAGGTGTCAAACCGACCCAATGCTCGCTTCTGCTACCCGAGTATCCATATTGGCAACCTTGCACATTCAGGACTGAACCAAGCCGTGCTGATATCTCGATCATGATGTAAGTGTTCATCAATAGATAGAATATGCTTGTATCCTGTATCTTACTTTTAATAAAAAGAATCTCACTAAGGGTCTAATCAATAAAACACTTTCGATGGCTAAGTTAAGATACTATCAAAAGTTTATAAATATGAGAGTATTACCCATTAGATGCATATGTCTAATAAGTGTTTGGATTTAATATGTTAATTTTTTACTAATAAAATATTAATGACCTTATCAATACCCATACATATGTCTAATAAGTGAATATTTTTCTAAAAAACCTAGGAGCGACCTACACTGAAGAGATTTGACCGATGAGAGTCATGATCGCCTTTCCCGATGTGATGTGCATGTTGAAGACAATGAACTTTGCGACTGAGTTGGATTTGCCCAGTCAGACTGCTGTGGATCAGAATGGTCAGGGATTGATTGGGATGAATCTATCATGATTTTTTTTTGGTTTGGTTGAGATCAATTCGGGTATTCTAAATTGGTCGGAAATATTGGCAATCTGTGGGAATTAGATGAAGGGGTTGTGCAAGCTTCATTCTGCAACAGCTTAAAGATTAGTGTTATGATGTGGAGTTTTAAGAGATAGCGGGAAAAAAATAATTAGCTGTTTCTCGAAACCTCAAGTTATTCCATGTGTTAGACATAAATCTTATTAGGATAAGATAAGATGTTAAATCATTATTAGTTCTATCTCCAGCACACAGTGACCCAATTATGATAAAGATTTAATATTTTCAATTCCATCACTGATGATTTGGTGTTAATATTGGCCCACCCCTCTATACAAATAAATTTATCTTACTTAAATTTAAATATTTGATAGATTATGATTAGAATTTGGATTAATGATTCTGGAAGTATAGTTATCAGGATTTATTCTTATAAATATATATTGAGTATTAAGTGTTTTATGAAAGATAGAGGTAAGATACTTTGAGTATTTATTCTTAAAAATATTAAAAAAAATTTCTTATTTATGTGAGAGAGTGTACTAAGGGTTTTTGGCTTGGGTTTGGGTTAACTCAAGCTAGAGTGATCCCTTGCACTAATTTTTCTCATATAGTGAAAATTTTAATTTTTTTTCCATAGAAATAAGTAGGGAGTTGTCAAAGAATGCTAAATCTTGTGTCGACTTTCTAAGTATATTTTTTATTATTAATCTTAGGCGATTTCTTTTTTACTATTAATCTTAGGAGCTTTCTTTTTTATAATATTTTTATTATTAATACTATTAATCGTAGTTATGGAGTTGTAGCGACTGGTGTACTAAGGGTTTCATGCCCCTACTAAATGAAAGATTGCATCAAGGGTTGTATCGTATGTAAATAAAAAGTAAAGATAACAAAGTGCTGAAAATAAATTATATGTATAGGGGATGATAAGTACATATAAGTTTCATTTGCAATGCAAAAAATAAATGATCATATTTATGACTTTTAGGATGTAGATAATTATAAGGGAAAAAAAATCCAATAGTCAGATGAATGTCTCTTTTCAGAGTCAAGTAATATCATTGACTTGATGCAGCTATATAAGATTCATTAGCAGGTTTGTTGGAATTTGGTGTTGGATCATGAACCAATTCAATTCATATAGATGTGAGTAATTCTTTAAGTCAATGGTTTAGTTTTGTATATAAGGCAAAAAGTGAAAAAATACTCACCAAGGTAGGAATTATTAGGGTTGAAAGTATTTTAGGAGTTCTAATTAGGTTTTAACTGCTTGGGAGGAGTTTTAATTAAATTCTAACTACTTGAGATGAGTTTTAATTAAATTTAAATTTTTTGATGGATGAGGATTATAATTTAAATTAGAGACTATGAATAATCATTAGAGAATTAGAATTTATTCCTATAAATATATACATATTTAATCTCAAGATTTTGATGTAAGAAAGAGAGACGATGCTTATAAGGGTTTTTCACTAATAAATCTAGAGGGTTGACAAAAATGTTTAATGGATTTAGGTGAGAGAGTGTGCTAAGTGATTTTAGACTTAAGTTTGGGTTAAATCAAGAGAAAATAATTTCTTGCATTAATAGAGTTATCGAACCATAATATTACGTTAATTTTTTTATATATTTTTTTTAATTATTAAAATTATCATTTTCTTTTTGCTTAAAGTTTATTCTACATCCCGGCGACACTTTCAGAAGGACAATCTGTCCCTTCCATCACAGATCAAATTAAAGGGGATCGAAGGAGTGATGAGAGCGTGTTCCTGTTTCTTTCCTAGCTATTAAGATGACAACGAAGACTGATAACGACGAAGCAGGAGCACAGCTGAAACAAGAGGAGATGATGTGTTTCTCTGAAGCTGTCTTGGTGGTACCTCCATGCATTCATTTACTATCGTCCAACCATGCCACCATCTCCTTTAACCTAGTACGGACAGTGACATACAAACAACCATCTTGGTGGTACCTTCGTTCATTCATTTACTATTTTCCATCTCCTTTGACTTTGTTAATGTTGTCAGAGAAAATGGTGTTATTGCTTTCTATGTATTCTCCGAAGCATGTTACAGCTTCTGCACAACCACAGTGGTCCTTATAGGCTATTTATAATCATGGTGCTCGGAACTTGGTTTTCAAAAAGAGAGAGAGAGAGAGAGAGAGAGAGAGAGAGAGAGATGGGCAAGAGGATAGAAGGAATCCTTCACATGGTCGGAGGAGCTGGGGAAACCAGCTACGCCTCCAATTCTAAGTTTCAGGTAGTGTTGAACACCCCAACTGTTTGCATGAACTTAAACAACTTACACTTGCGTAGGCGTCAGCATATCTTTTCACTGGTTTGCTAACTGCGTCCCAGGAGAAGGTACTTCACATGGCGAAGCCAATACTGGAGGAGGCAATAGGAGGGGTTTACATGTCGCTGCTCCCCGAGAGGATGGCGGTGGTCGACTTAGGTTGTTCCTCGGGCCCTAACACTTTGGAGGTGGTCTCCGAGGTGCTCGACGTGATTGGCAAGCTACGGCGGAGCCTGGGACGCCAGGAGATGCCGGAGATCCTGTTCTTCTTGAATGACCTCCCGGGGAATGACTTCAATCACGTCTTCCGGTCTCTGGGAGATTACAAGAGGAAGGTCGAGGAGGAGAAGGGGAAGCTGCTGGTGCCATACTACGTCGTGGGAGTTCCAGGTTCCTTCTACGGCAGGCTTTTCCCTTGTCAAAGTGTCCACTTCTTCAACGCTTCCTGTTGTCTCAACTGGCTCTCTCAGGTTGCCTTCCTCTTAATAAATGACAATTGCTACACTATTATTATCTGAATTCTACTTGTTTTCTTTGTTTTTTTTCATTATTTACTTTCTTAAAGCGGCCATGATTGGTACGGTTAATTAACTACCAATAACTAAACAAATTCTCTGAAATGCTCGCTCACTTCATCAGCATGGTTAACCTCATAAAGAAAAGGAAGACTGCTTGAAACATCACACAAAACCTATGTTACTTTTGTTTGCTAAGGCAAACTTACTTTTAATTCTGAAAATATCAGGTTCCTGAAGGTGAACAGGGAGTTCCACTCAACAATAAGAACATCTATGTTGCAGAGACAAGCCCACTGGAAGTTGTTAAAGCATATCAAGACCAACACCAAAGAGACTTGTCAGGGTTCCTTAGGTGCCGTCATGCAGAACTAAGCTACGGAGCAAGAATGGTATTGTCATTTCTAGGAAGGAAAGGGAGTTATCCACCCTCGGGAGATGTGGGATACTTTTACGGCCTGTTAGCCGAAGCCCTGAGTGCTTTGGTATCACAGGTACCTTTCTCTTCTTCGTCTTCTTCTTCACGTACCAGTTCATATCCTTCCTAGTTCATGTTTATTGCATGGTTGGCCTTTATCTTACCGCAAAGTTGAATATGGTAAAACACAAAAAAGAAAATAAAAGAATTAAAAAGATCAAACCAAATGGTTTCATTTCAGGAGAGCTGTTTATGTTGGCCTTTTTACAAAAAAATTAGAAAGAAAAGAAAATAGTACAAGAAGCTAGAAGTACTTTTAATCTGTAGTATTTTCGATTGATCATAAAGTACCTAATTATATTGATTAAAATATATAGTATAAGTTTTTTAAAATAATAATAAAAAACATCAATGAGTTTCTTTGTTACCATTGTTTGAGTTCCTTTGACCCTCATTTAATTGATCATGACCTCAGCTATTTTGATCTCTCCCTTGAGATATGACTTATGAATTTTTTTTTTCTGTCGTTCTTCTAATCTATCTTCATTTCAAGAGCATGTTCTAAAGTTTCATCTGAAGATCTATTCACTTTTTGTTCATGAATTAAAAGAGAACCCACTAATTCATCAATAGATAATGTACTTTTATCCTTATCTTCTTCTATATCAGTAGAAATCATATCAAATTTTGAGATAAACTTCATATAACCTTTTCTACTACATATTGATCTTTTAGATTTTCACCATAATATCTCATTTGATTTAGATATTTTTTAGAAGAAATTAACAATAGATTTAGAATCTTTCATCATAAGAGTTTTGAATTTATGTCAAAGAATTTGAAACTTTAAAATTTTTACCTTGTTTGTGCCTCCAAATACACTTTTTAATATTTTTCAGGCTTCTAATGATGTTGATGTCATCATAATTCAGGAAAATAAGGAATTATCTATTATTTATTATAGCATGTAGAGGGCTTTTGCATCTTTCTATGTATTCTCATTCATATGATATTTTTGATTTTTAATAATATTAGAATCTTATATATCATACTTAACAAAATCATATTCTACCAAATTTCATAATCCTTATGAGATAAATAAAATTTTCATTTTAACAACCTAAAATTGATAATTATCATATTTGAAGATAGAGAGAAGTTGATTAGGAGCACCTACTCCTGTCATCTTTTTTTTTTTATATACCAACTTTCTCTTCTTTTTTAATCGATATATTTCTATTGATATTCTTTGAATCAGGCTATGATATCATATTGTTGACTTTCCTATAGAACTTCAGAAAAAGAATAGTAGAAGGAACTATAAGTAATTTCAATCTACGATATTTTGGATTGATCCAAGAGCACATATTTATATTGACTAAAAGATAAAATATAAATTTTTTAAAATAATAAAAAAATCTATCATACCTCAATAAATATTTTTATCCTAATCTATATATTTAAATCTAATTTTTTCTTTTATTTTATCTAATTCTAACTATTTAAATTAATCTTAACAGTTTAAATCCATCATCCTCCAATTAATTACAGATGATAGGATGTGAGGGAGGTGGAGAATCAAATATTTACATCATCACAAGTAGTAGTAGAACGGGGAAGAAAGAGGAAAATAAACAGCATTGCACCCTTCTTGCTCATAAAAATTTAGTGGACTTGGATCGATCTGGTCAGAAGCATGGCCATGTCATGCTCCAACAGAAACAAGAAAGAGAACATAGTTCAAGTGTAAAGAAATAAATAGTGAGCAAACACAATCCCAAAGAAATAAATTGGAGGGAATGCACTTTAACCTTTCATACCCTCTTGATGGTTTGGCGACATTATTGTCCAGGGAATCATAGAGGAGGACAAACTGGTGACCTTCAATTTGCCGTATTATGCACCTTCCATGGAAGAAGTAAAGGCAGTGATCCATAGGGAAGACCTGTTTGATTTAGAACAAGCACAGATCTTTGAGGCTAATTGGGACCCGTTTGATGACTCGGATGATGATTCCGCTGCATTCGACAGTATAGCAAGCGGAAAGAACGTCGCAGGATATGTGAGAGCAGCGTTTCAACCCTTGATTGAAGAGCATTTCGGGGATGCCATACTGGATGAGTTATTCTCTATATATGCAGCCAATGTCTCCAGGCATCTCCTTCAACAGAAAAGTAAGCACTACCTATTTGTCATTTCCTTGAAGAAGAAGAAGAAGGAGGAGGAGGAGGCTGACGGCGATGGTGCTGCGGCTTGGTGAACCTGCAATGCCATGGGAGCAACATTTGTCATTTAATTACTCTTTATCAGCATGTGTTCAACTCTTTCCAATAGACGTTATAATTGAGCTCATGTAAATCCATAATATTCTTCGTGAGATAGACTGCATTATTATTATCTGAAAATAAAATAAAATCGTGTGACTATCTTTAACAGTTCATTGGGTACTCATATTTCAGTTATTAAGAAACACATATTTTTCTCTTTCTTTTCTATCACAAAAATTAGTTTCTTATATCCTCATGTGTATATTCGTGTGTATATGATCACATTAAATGATACACAAATATGATCTAAGCTTTACTTGGATATAAAGAGAAATAAACTTTATATAGGAACAAATACTAGTAGGTCGTAACACGCAACAGAATTAAATAAAAATCACAATCAAATATGACATCAAGATTTACATGGAAAACCCCTCCAAAGTGAAGGGTAAGAACCACGGGACAAACTACAAATATCCACTATAAGAATAATAAATATACAAATCTCAATCTTTTGCCCAAAACCCTAGTAACAATCACAAGAGAATAACTGGGATAAATGATCACGTCACTGTGCACAATATCTAAATTCTCCCTAAGTAATCACAGCAAGAATATACTGTAGATCTGATCTAATATGAGATGATAACACTACTAGATGATTGATAACACTATTGTAGATCTAACATCTATATACTTCGACTTAGAATGAAAAGTTGTGTTCTTACACAAATGGATGACACTCTGGCTATCATAATGCACCGCATAGTTTTTTTGTTTTAGCCCCAATTCTTATAAGAATTCTTTCATCCATAACATTTCTTTGCATATCTCTATAGCAGCAATATATTCTGTCTCTATGGTAGAGAGAGCAATATACCTTTGCAACTTGGATTGTCATGACACCGCCCCCCTGCAAAAGTAAGTACATAACATGAAGTGGACTTTCTCGTATCAATATCTCTTATTATATTTGCATATGTGTAACCTGTCAACACAGGTGATCCACCTCCAAAGCTTAAACAAACCTTAGAGCTCCCTCCGAGGTATCTAAAAATCTACTTGTCTAGTGCTCTTTGTTTGGATTTGCAAGAAATCTACTAGTAACACCCACTGCATATGCGATGTCCGACCTCGTACATACCATTACATACATTAAACTTCTAACTATTGAAGCATAAGGAACTTTTTATATTTTCTCCTTCTCTTCATCACTTGACGGACTCTGTTCTGAACACAATTTGAAGTGACCTACAAGAGGAGAAACAACTAATTTTGTATCTCTCCAATATCTTCTCGATGTATTTTTTTTGTGACAACCAAAATTTCTTATTTTTACTGTCACGAGAAGTCTGTATACCTAGTATTTGCTTTGTTGGCCCCATGTCCTTCATTGCAAAAGACTCACTCAGTTTCTTCTTCAACCTATCAATTGTAAATATATCTTTCCTAAGAATAAGCATGTCATCAACATATAGTAAGAAAATAATAAAATTCTCACCAAATGTACACACAATGATATGAAGTCATTCTTTTGTATCTATTTTTTGTCATAAATGAATCAAACTTTCTATACTATTGTCTTGAAACTTACTTCAGCCCATACAAGCTCTTCCTCAACTTGCAGACAAAGTTCTCTTTACCTTTGACTTTGAAACCTTCTGGTTGCTTCATATAAATTTCCTCCTCCAAATCACCATGAAAGAAAGCTATCTTCACATCTAACAACTCAACCTCCAAGTCCTGGCTAGCAGCAATACCAAGAGCAACACGAATAGAAGATATTTTAATAACAGGAGAAAAAATCTCTTCAAAATCGATACTTTTCTTTTGACCAAGGCCTTTCACAACCAATCTAGCTTTGTACATTAGTTGAGAATAATATTCTTAAGTCTTTAACCTAAAAACCTACTTGTTCTTCAAGGCCTTCTCCATTTGGTAGTTGCACCAAATCATATGTATGGTTCTTCTGAAGAGCATCCATCTCTTTCTGCATAACAACTAACTACTTCTTTTTCTGCTCACTTTCAGCTATTTCTTAGTAACTCTCTGGTTCACCTGCATTAGTAAGCATCACATACTCCTTTGTAGAGTATCTTCTTGAAGGTTGACGTTGTCTAGAGGATCTTCTCAACTGAGGCTATGTAGGAAGTTCCTCTCTAACTTCTTCTTGCTTAACATATCCTATAGGTAGATCAACATCAGGCTCTATACCATCTTTCTACACATCTCCCCATCACCCTGATATACTGGAGGTGTAACTGGGTCACAATATGCTAATCCTTCTGCAGAAGTCTTGGTTGGTGCCTTCTTCTTCAAATCCTCAAAGGTTTGATTCTCTAAGAAGACTACATCTCTACGTCTAAATACCTTTTGCTTTTCTGGATCTTAAAACTTGTAACCAAACTGATCATGTGAGTAGCCAAGAAAAATACATTATTTAGTCTTACCATCTAACTTGGACCTCTTATTGAGAACATGTGCAAATACACAACAACCAAACACTCTCAAATACCTATAGGAAACATATTTCCCTGATCATACATGCTCTACAACATCACCATCTAGGGTTGTACATGGTGATAAGTTGATCACATCAACTACAGTCCTCAAAGCCTCATCCTAAAACTTTTTGAATAGCTTGGCCTATGAAAGCATACATCTGATTTTTTCCATGATGATGCAGTTCATCCTCTCTGTAATTGCATTATACTGAGGTGTACCAAGAACTGTCATCTCTTGTTGGATCTCATGTGATATACAATAATCATTAAATAATCCTGTATACTCACCATCATTATCTGATCTTATTCATTTCAATTGCCTTTCTGTCTCCCTTTCAACTCTGGTATGAAATTTTTTTAAGACATTAATAACTTGATCTTTGGTCTTCATAGCATAGGCCCAAACTTTCCTGGAAAAATTATTTATAAAGTGACAAAATAAAGTGCATCACTGATGTTAGGAACATTAACAGATCCACCAGGAGTTTTTGTTCTCAAATGACCACATCCATATGTATAAACACGGTCTAAGACATACATTTTTCTAGATAAAGTAGGACTAATAAATGAAACTCTATGTTGTTTACTAGCCAAACAATTAATACAAGGGTTCAAATATGCATTTCTGAGGTCTGACAATACCTCTCTCTTTGAAAGAGCTTGCAGCCCCTTCTCGCTCATGTGTCCCAGTCACCTATGTCATAACTCTATATTGAAGTCTTTTTCTATAACATTCAGTTGCTTATCATAAGCTTTGCCCTATAAACTGTATAAGGTGTGACATTTCTTTCCATTAGCTACAATAAGAGAACTCTTATTGAGCTTCCATTACCCTTTGTGAAATCTGCTATCATAATCTTCATCTAATCTTCTAACTGAAATTAAATTCAGCCTCAAATCAACTATATGTCTCATATCCTTAAGCACCAACTTGTAGCCAAGGTTGGTCTTTATGTAGATATCACCCATGCCAATGATGTTTGCCATGCTATAGTTGCCCATCTTGACAACACCAAAATTTCCAGACCTGTATGTAGCAAAAAACTTTATTCGTGGTGTAGTATGATAAGAAGCACATGTGTTAATTACTCCCTCAAGATCCTGACACACATAAGAAAAAATATCATCAGAAGAAGACAAAATCAAATAATCACTACCCTGCACTATAGTTGCAATATTATCTTTTGACTCTATAGACTCCACTTCTTTTTTCTCTTTCTTTCTTTTCTTAGGTTGCTCATATTGATTCTTGTAATATCCTTTCTCACCATAGTTATTGTAAACAATATCTTTTCTTAATATTGACTTGCTTCTACCAATACGTGAATTGCTTCTATTCTTAGACTTTGACCTTCCTTTGTTCTTTGAGATAAGTATATGTGAATCATTCTAAGATGTTGTTGAATTCTTTCATCTCAACTCCTCATTCAATAAACAACTTGTTACTTGACTCATAGTGATAACACCATATTGTGCAAAATTACTGAGGGAAACCACTAGTGTCTCCCAACTTTCTAGTAATGAATTGAGAAGTAACATTACTTGCAACTCATCATCAAGAGATATTTTCATAGAGAATAACTAGTTAGTGATACTCTACATTTCATTCAAATGCTCAGCAATAGAAGCACCCTCTTTATATTTTAGGGTTACAAGTTTTCTGATCAAGAAAGCTTTGTTGCCAACTGTTTTTCTTTCATAGAGACCTTCCAACTTTTTCCAAAGAGAATATGTAGAACTTTCAGTAGAAACATGGTGAAAGACACTATCATAGAGCCACTATCGAATAAACCCAATTATTTTTTAATCTAATCTCTTCCACTCATCATCTGTCATAGTTGTGGGTTTTGCACTATCCCCCTGCAAAGGTCCATATAAATCTTTACAATACAAGAGATCTTCAATTCTTGGTTTCCATATCATCCTATTGTTTCCATTCAAGCTAATCATATGAGAAACACTACTGGCCTCCATTTCTGAATACAAAAAATAAATCACCACAACTCTACTCTAATACCAATTGATGGGATATAAAGAGAAATAAACTTTGTATAGAAATAAATACTTGCAGGCCGTAACACGCATCAGAATTAAATGAAAATCACAATCAAATATGACACCAAGATTTACATAGAAAACCCCTCCAAAGTGAAGGGTAAAAGCCACGGGGCAAACTAGAGATAATCTACTATAAGAATAATAAATATACAATTCTCAATCTCTTGCCCAAAGTCTTAGCAACAATCATAAGAGAATAATTGGGATACAATGATCACGTCACTATGCATAATATTTAAATTCTCCCCAAGTAATCACAACAAGAATTTACTGTAGATCTGATCTAACATAAGATGATAACACTACTATATGATTAAGAACAGTCTCTCTACGTTGTCCTTGTTTTCCTCCATTTCTTTCTCTTATTTTTCTACCTTTTTTTGAACCAAGTTGTTGCTGCAATTTGATCTTCGTTGCAGTTTTTCTCATCGTGCTGCTATAATTTTTCTTACTCTTTTCGCAGCCACCCACATCCCTCTAATTTGATCTAGGATTAGATTAAAGGGGATGGATTATGGGCTGTTAAAGCTCATCATGGACTGAATTCATGGGCTTTTAGCCCAACGAGATTTAAGTTGGGAGGTGCAACCTTCATGGAAGTACCGGGATCATTGAAATGTACGTCTACTGTCTTGTTGCTAGCTATATAGTACACGATGAACACCAAAAGGTGCACAAAAAAGGGTCCGCTCATCTTCGACTTGGCATCCCATTAGGGTTTCCTGTAACTTGTGCTGACGACATGACAGCGGAGCCTCGATTGAATTTTAGCGAGTCACTTACAAGGATGGCTGGCTATGGAGTCTGAGAGCTAAGTAACCTGAAAGCTTCTCGAAAGCAAACTTAAAGAGGTGGTTGATCACCATAATATGATCATAAACGTCTTGTTTTGTTGGTCATAGGCTCTGTTGCAACAATGCTACCGATCAGTGGAGGATGTTGCTCCACCGTAGCATTCTTAAAAGTCTAGGGTTGGAATCGGTGTGTTTCTGACCTATTAAGCAAGGTCTTCAGAGACAGGTTAACCATGGTCTTCGTGCAATAATGCTACCGGTCGGTGGAGGATGTTGCTCCACTACAGCATTCTAAAAGTCTAGGGTTGAAAGTTTCTGACCTCTGACCTAGCAAGCAAGCTCTTCAGAGACGGGCTAACCATGATACTCCTCCTCTCTAATGTCCTTTTATTCTTTATCTACATTGGTGATACTGTTGTGGTTATATTTCCCTCGAAGAATGCACAACCACATCATCAGTGACATATGTCTTTGAGATGATGAACAGAAAAGTGTTAGTTTGGCAAGTCCCATAGTCCAACATCGGGAAAATAAGGCTTGTTATCTCTTATTGGAACTATAAATAAGGGTCTGGACTTTGAAATCAGATGCACCACAAGAAAAACCTAAGTGTTTGATTTGGGTTTAAGTCCACACTCAATTAAATAGTTTGGGCTTATAGTTTGGGTTTTTTCTTGTTTAGTATTTTCGGGTGTTTTATGGCCTATGAATATCTTTCTAAGGCATTTGTAATAGTCTCTCTTTTATAGTAGTGATTTGCTCCTCTTTCGTCCGTGGATATAGGTCAAGGTCAATTGACCGAACCACGTAAATTTGGTGTTCTTGTCGCTTTTATCTTTTCGTTTTAATATCTTTGTTGGGTTACCAAAATTACCCTTTAGTAAATTTCCTAGGGCTAGCTCTAACAAACTAGTATCAGAGCTTGGCTTCAGGATCTTTTGGCAACGGTGACAATAACAAAGATTGTTGTCGAGAAATTTGATAGACATTTACTGCAACTTGCTCCGGTGCGTCAATCGCTTCTTCCGGCGAGCTTCCATCGATCATTCGATGAACCCTCGGTGATGCTCCTGCGGACTTCCGGTAAACTCCTGGACTTGCGACGATCCACTTGGCGAGTTTCGATGAGCTTCTTTTAGCAAGATCCTGGACTTCTCGGATTTGTTCTCGTAGAACCTCTGATGACCATCCGGACTTCCATCGAACTCTCGAACTCCTAACGTGATCATAGTCTTGACTCCGGCGCAACTCCTACTGCATGTCTTAGTTAATCCTGCACATGTAAAACAAAACTTCGATCGAGACAATTAATCCTAAGCAATTAACCAAGTTGTCCGGCATGTCATTGGTCCCTCGACGCTTTGTCTGATTCTTCGGCGCATCGTCCTCTCCTACGGCCTATTGCCCAATCGGTCAGTTGACTCCGCAACTCCGATATCCTTAGCACAATACCCGCTCTTCTTGGCCCAATGCTCGAGTCTATGGCCCGAAGCCTTCTGTCGATACATCGACCGATCCACCGGCCCGACGTCCAATCTTCTAACATGTTCCTCCAGCACAACATGATTTTTCCTGCTTTAATTGTCTCATCCTGATCGAAGTATCTTGCATCACTCAAAACGCAGATTAAAACGTAAACACATATCAAGTGGTTTCATCATCAAAATACGAGATTCAACAGGAAGGTTGTCGACGATGGTCCATCGATCAAGCATGAGGTATCTCACATCACTTGCAAGCAGGTGATAAAACAAACGGGATAGAAAAGCAGATTGACAATATAGATAAATTGTTCATGCATCATAAATAAAAACCAAATAATACTTTTTCGTGATCGAAAGGTGCTAACAAATAGATATAAAATATTTGATTTTACAAACATAACTCTGATACCGATTGTGAGCAAAAAAAATATATCCTTATGTTATGAGAAAAAAAATTAATATTAAAATATAAAATCAAATAACAATAGATCAAATTTATGATATATACCTTTCAAAGTCATTCAAAAAGCTTTTATCTGATCTACAAGTATACCATTATCGGATCCGAAAGGTATAGCAATGTCGATCTATAAGTAGAACTAGACTCGCCTTCTCCTCTCTTCCTAACTTCACAGGACCGCTATGAGTAATCGATTAAGGACAAAAGAATGATGAGAAAAGATATATAATCTTTCAATGATTAGTTCACATAACTTAGAAGAGATGAGAGAAAATCTATAACATCTCAATGACTAGTTCACATGATTAAAAGGTGATGAGAGAAGATATCATGTATTCACTTATCCATATATCCACACATCATGTGTTTAGTCCTTATAAGGTTACGTCTATTTATAAATAAGAGTAGAAAGAGGGTAGGATAAATAATTAGGAGAGTTTTTTCGATCAAGATCTATCTCCTAAGAAATACTATTATAATTAAGTTTTTTTATTGATTAATAACCATAATTAGAATCTAATCATGTTTAAAATATATTTTATTTAATTAAAATATAATAATATAATCTAATAGTCTGTATTTATTAGATAAGGATATGAAAGTGAGAGACTTAGGTAAGTGGATAATCAGGTCTGTACTATAACGGCGGATTAGAAAGTGAGAGATGAGGTGTGCAACTATTTAGTATTTGACATACGATTCACGCATTCACAATAATGCAAAGTGATTCCTCGAAAAAGGAACTTAGCTTTGTGGGCGTCGGTTGTTTGTGGTGCAGACATGTCCGAATATGAAAGCCAATAATTGAAGAGCAATTTAACTATTGCACAAAAGCTTAAAGGATTAATGTCATGATGTGGAGAACTAAGAATCTAAATCCAGACATAGAGGGCAAAATTGATTAACTGCTTCTCTAAACCTCAAGTTAATCCACGTGTTAGACATAAATCCTATTAGGATAAGATGTTAAATCATTGTTAGTTCTATCTCCACCACATAGTGACCCAATTATGATAAAGATTTAATAATTTCAATTCCATCACTGATGATTTGGTGTTAATATTGACCCACCAGTCTATACAAATAAATTTATCTTACTTAAATTTAAATATTTTGATAGATTATGATTAGAATTTGGATTAATGATTCTAGAAGTATAGTTATCAGGATTTATTCTTATAAATATATACTGAGTCCTAAGATTTGAGAGGTAGAGGTAAGGTACTTTAGAGTGTATCTCTCTAGAGGATCTAGAAAATATTAAGAAATTTATTTTTCTTATTTATGTGAGGGAGTGTACTAAGTGTTTTTGGCTTCGGTTTGGGTTAACTCAAGTGAGAGTAATCCCTTGTACTAATTTTTCTCATATAGTTAAGAATTTATTTATTTTTTTTCCATGAACATAGGTAGGGGGTTGTGGAAGAATGCTAAATCTTGTGTCGACTTTTTAAATATATTTTTTAATATTAATCTTAGGGTTTTTTTATTTTTATTTATTATTAATCTTAAGAGTTTTCTTTTTTATTACATATTATTATTATTATTATTACTATTAATAGTAGGTAGGGAGTTGTAGCTACTGGTGTACTAAGGGTTTCATGGTCCTGTTGAATGAAAGATTGCATCAAGGGTTGTATCATATGGAAATAAATAGTAAAGACATCAAAGTGCTGAAAATAAGTTAGGGGATGATAAATACATATAACAATAAGTTTTATTTGCAATAAATAAATGATCATAATTATGATTTTTAGGATGTAGATAATTATTCGGGAAAAAATCCAGTAATAGTAAGATAAGTGAGATGAATGTCTCTTTTTTGAATCAAGTAGTATCATTGACTTAATGCAGCTATATACGATTCATTAGTAGGTTTGTTGGAATTTGGTGTTGGATCATGAACCAATTCAATTCATATATGTTAGAGCTAGCCTCAGGATATTTACCAAAGGGTACTTTTGGTAATCCAATAAAGACAATAAAGCGGAAGAATAAAAGAAATGATAATAACACTAGATTTACATGGTTCGGTCAATTAACCTTCACCTACACGAACAAAAGAGGAGCAAATCACTACAATAAAAGAGACTATTACAAATGCCTTAGGAAGATGTTCCTAGGCCATAAAACACTCGAAAATATTAAACAAGAAAAACCTCAACTATAAACCCAAACTATTTAACTGAGTATGGACTTAAACCCAAAATAAACACTTGTGGTGCATCTGACTTCAAATCTCAAACCATTATTTATAGTTTTAATAGGAAATAACAAGTCTGATTTTTTCGATGTAGGACTATGAAACTTGCCAGACTAACAATATAGATGTGAGTAATTCTTTAAGTCAATGGTTTAGTTTTGTATATAAGGCAAAAAGTGAAAAAATACTCACCAAGGTAGGAATTATTAGAGTCGAAAATATTTTAGGAGTTGTAATTAGGTTTTAACTGCTTGGGAGGAGTTTTAATTAAATTCTAGCTACTTGAGATGAGTTTTAATTAAATTTGAATTTTTTGATGGATGAGGATTATAATTTAGATTAGAGACTAGGAATAATCATTAAAGAATTAAAATTTATTCCTATAAATATATATTTAATCTCAAGATTTTGATGTAAGAAAGAGAGACGATGCTTATAAGGGTTTTTCTCTAATAAATCTAGAGGATTGAAAAAAAGGTTTAATGGATTTAGGTGAGAGAGTGTGCTAAGTGATTTTAGACTTTGAGTTTGGGTTAGCTGAAGAAAAAATAATTTCTTGCATTAATAGAGTTATCGAACCATAGTATTACGTTAATTTTTGATATATTTTTTTATTATTAATCTTATCATTTTTCTTTTTGGCTAAAGTTTTCTCGACCTCCCTCGAGAAAACTGTACAGAAGGGCAATCTGTACCTTCCATCACAGGTCAAATTAAAGGGGATGCGAAGTAGTGATGAGAGCGTGTTCCCGTTTCTTTCCTAGCTATTAAGATGCCAACGAAGACTGATAACGACGAAGCAGAGCACGCTGAAACACGAGGAGATGATGTGTTTCTCTGAAGCTGTCTTGGTGGTACCTCCATGCATTCATTTACTATCGTCCAGCCATGCCACCGTCTCCTTTAACTTAGTGCGGACAGTGACATACAAACAACCTTCTTGGTGGTACCTTCGTTCATTCATTTACTATTTTCCATCTCCTTTGACTTTGTTAATACTGTCACAGAAAATGGTGTTTTTGCTGTCTATGTATTCTCCGAAGTAAGTTACAGTTTCTGCACAACCACAGTGGACAGAGTACTAGGCCACTAGATTTTTATGAACACTGTATTTTTGGAAAGCAGAAAATAGTCAGCTTCAATTCTCCGATAGTTCACAAAACAAAAGGTACTCTTGACTATATTCATTCAGACCTTTGGGGTCCAGCTCATGTTCAGTCTAAGGGTGGTGCCAGGTATATGTTGACTTTCATTGACGATTATTCCAGAAAAGTTTGGGTTTATTTTGTAAAGCATAAAAATGATATTTTTCTAACCTTTAAACAATGGAATGCTTTGATTGAGAAGCAAACAGGTAAACATATTAAGCAGCTTCGAATAGATAATGGCATAGAATTTTGTGAAGGTGACTTTGATGAATTCTGCAAAAATGAAGGATTCGTTCGGCATCGCTCTGTTAGGATGACGCCTCAACAAAATGGTGTGGCCGAACGTATGAACAGAACACTCTTGGAGAGAGCAACGTGTATGATCTCAAATGCAAGGCTGACAAATGACTTTTGGGCAGAAGCGATTAATATAGATTGTTACGTTGTCAACCGCGCTCCTTCTGCAGTACTTAACTTTAAAACTCTGGAGAAAGTTTGGTTAGGTACTCCTTCTGATTACTCTGATTTAAAATTTTTTGGGTGTCCAACATACATGCATGTAAATGAAGGAAAATTAGAGCCTCGAGCTAAAAAGTGTATTCTTCTTGGGTATGCTTCTGGGGTGAAAGGATACAAATTATTGTGTTCTGATCCCAAATCACTAAAATTTATAATCATTTGATATGTTACTTTTGATGAATTGTTTATATTATCTTTCAAAGAGGAATCTACTAGTTGTACAAATGATAGTGCGCAGAAGCAGATGGAGCTTGAGATTGGTAATTCAGATTCTTTTAAGTTGAACTCTTCTACTCAAAAAATGCTAATAGATGGTCCCGAATCTACTGATAAAGATGATCTAGAGGAAGAGCAATATTCCATAGCCAAGGATAGACCACTGAGAAATATTCGACCACCACAAAGATATGTAAATTTGGTTGCATATACTTTGTCTGTTATAAAAGAAACAAGTGAAGTTGGTGAGCCTACTTCCTACTTAGATGCAGTTTCTTATGATAATTCCTCAAAGTGGTTGATCACGATGAATGAAGAAATTGAATCTCTCCATCAGAATAGAACTTGGGATCTTGAGAAGCCGCCTTCCGGTAAGAAAATTGTTGGATGAAAATGAGATACTATTACTGAGGGAAAAGTCCTTGTTCAGAAAATTTATACGAAAGACAATCCAGCTGATATACTTACGAAGCCTCTTCCAGTTTACAAGTTCAAGCAGTGCTTGGACTTTGTTGGTGTTCATTGTTGGTGATTGTCCGTTGGGGCTTTTATGATGAAGGTGGAGCAAATTTGTTGGGACATGCCAAGGTGGAGATTTATTAGTTTGGCAAGTCCCATAGTCCTACATCGGGAAAATCATGCTTGTTATCTCTTATTGGAACTATAAATAAGGGTCTAGGCTTTGAAGTCAGATGCACTACAAGAAAAACCTAAGTGTTTACTTTGGGTTTAAATCCACACTCAGTTAAATAGTTTGGACTTATAGTTTGGGTTTTTCTTGTTTTGTATTTTCAAGTGTTTTATGGCCTAAGAACATCTTCGTAAGGCATTTGTAATAGTCTCTCTTTTATAGTAATGATTTGCTCCTCTTTCGATCGTGAATGTAGGTCAAGGTCAATTGACCGAACCACATAAATCAGGTGTTCTTGATGTTCTTGTCGTTTTATCTTTTCACTTTATTGTTTTTGTTAGATTACTAAAATTAGCCTTTGGTAAATTTTCTGGAGCTAACTCTAACAAAAAGTCCTATAAAAGAATCAGGAATAATCAAATTACAAGTAATAAGAACTAATTGTGGTTCTGATTATGGGATAATGAGTCAGTTAAATGCCTTCTTGTAGACCATATATAGTCGTCCTGGCGTGCAAAAAGCTCTGCGTTCCATGCACCATCGTGTTCTTAGGAAAGGCATGAGCATGAGGGTGGAAGAAGTCCTTCACATGGTTGGAGGGGCAGGGGAAACCAGCTATGCCTCCAATTCTAAGTTTCAGGTGGTTCCTCTTGAACTGTTTGTATGAACTTAAAAGCTTATACATACCTAGCATTCACCACATCCGATCATGGTTTGCTGACTGCGTCACAGGAGAAGCACTTCTCATGACGAAGCCAGTACTGGACGATGCAATAGGAGGGGTTTACAAGTCGCTACACCCTGTGAAGATGGTGGTCGCCGACTTAGGTTGCTCCTCGGGCCCCAACACTTTCGTGGTGATGTCCGAAGTGCTCGACGTCGTCAGCGACCTACGACGAAGTCTGCAGGAACGTCAGGAGCCACCGGAGATCCAGTTCTTCTTAAATGACCTTCCGGGGAACGACTTCAATCACGTTTTCCGGTGTCTGGGCGAGTACAAGAGGAAGGTCGAGCAAGAGAAGGGGAATCTGCTGGTGCCCTACTACGTGGTGGGAGTGCCGGGCTCCTTCTACGGCAGGCTTTTCCCACGTCGGAGCGTCCACTTCGTCCATTGTTCTGGATCTCTCAACTGGCTCTCTCAGGTTGACCTCCTCTTAAACGGTAGTATACGAAGCAGTCGATACTGCTGTCTGATAGCTCATTCTAGCTATCCTGAAACGTCAGGTTCCTCAAGGACTCGACACCGAACGGGGTGCCTCACTCAACAACAAGAACATCTACATTACAGAGACAAGCCCACCGGAGGTTGTGAAAGCATATCAACAGCAATTCCGAAGAGACCTTTCAGAATTTCTCAGGTGTCGGCATGCAGAACTCTGCTACGAAGGCAGACTGGTGATTTCATTTGGAGGCAGGAAAAGTAATTGCCCGACCTACGGACAGATGAGACACCTCTGGGGACTCTTAGCTGAGGCCCTGAACGCTTTGGTGTTAGAGGTAAGAAGTAACATCGATTGATGACATCGTGACAACTGATTCATCGAGTTATTTACGTATCAAATCCAGGGAATGATAGAGGAGGACAAACTGGTAACCTTCAATCTGCCACGTTATGCGCCTTCCATGGAAGAAGTGAAGGCAGTCATCCATGGTGATGGTCTGTTCGATGTAGAAGAAGCACAAGTTTTCGAGGCTAATTGGGACGCGTTCGACGACTCAGACGATGATTCTGCTGCATTCGACAGTGATCTAAGCGGCAAAAACGTGGCAAAATACGTAAGAGCAGCGGTGCAACCATTGATTTCGGAGCAATTCGGCGACGCCATTCTCGATGAGCTGTTCGCTAGATATGCAGCAAATGTTTCGAGGCACCTCCTTCAGCAGAAAACTAAGCATAGCGTGTTTGTCATTTCCTTGAAGAAAAAGAATGAAAGCCATCTCGCTGCTGGTTGATGGACGGACTTGCAATGTGCATTCGACTCCATACTATTATGTTGCACTTTATACTTCTTTTTTAACAAGGTTATTAAGCCATCAACCCTTATACTTCTATTACACAACTAGGAAAGTGAAAAATGAGGGAGTAATCAATTATGGTTCGGGATGGATATTATATTGAAAATTTTGTTTAATATCTGATATCACATTGTATCTATCCATCGATCCATTCTCGCTCTAGTGATCCCAAAGTGTCAGGTTCCTCAAGGACTTGACACTGAACAGGGAGTCTCACTCAACAAAAAGAAGGTCTACATTGCAGAAACAAGCCCACCGGAGTGTCATAAAAGCATATATCAAGATCAATTCCAAAGAGATCAACTCGAGATTTGCAGCTAATGTTTCGAGGCATCTCCTCAAAGAGAAAACTAAGCAGAACGTATTTGCCAATTCTTGAAGAAAAAGGATGACAGCCATTTTGCTGCTGCCTGATGTTCGACTCCGTCCTTTGCGTCGCAATAGGAACACTAGACATTTCGTCGAACACCCTTTTGAGTGTCGTTGCGAGTTGCACCAAAGAGCACTGTCCTTGGGCAGTAAACCACCATCTTGTAGACTATATACAGAGTCCGGGGGCTTAAAACTTAGCATTCCATGTTGGGGATGGAGGAGCAAGGAAAAACAGAATACTACAATACGAGTAAAAAGAATCCTTTCGATTCAAGAAAACTGTTGTAGTATTAAAAGCAGGAGGAACACTTACAAGATACCAAGTGCACACAGACTCTCTATCTATCTGTCTCTTTCTCTATATCTTGCTACATGAACTACGGTCCTATTTATAGGACCTAATGACAACCACCCTATAACTACTAGATCAAGGTAATTATTGAAATCACCCTATAACTACTAGATCATGATTGAGGTGGTTATTTAAATTATCCTATAACCACTAAATCATGATAACAATCTAGATAGATAACTATGAATCAAATCTCAACACTCCCCCTTGATTCATAGTTACATACACCAATTTGCAACATAAGATAAACATGCTTTCCTTTCGGACTGGAAGTGATTTGGTGAGGATATCCGCAACTTGTTCATCCGTTCCATAATACTTCATTGTTATGGCTCCACTTGCCTGAAGTACTCTTTTGATCATCTAAAGCCCCTGCACAATTAGTATCAGTAAAACCAAATAATTTGCATTTAAATTTTGTTTTGAACATCCATTTTAACCCAATCGCTTTCTTTTCTTTCGGTAGATCCATTAGCTCCCAAGTTTTATTCTTCTCAATTGACTTGATTTCCTCCTTCATTGCTTTTCTCCATTCCTCTTTTTTAACTGCTTCCTCAAAAGTTGTCGGATCTGAAATAAACAAAGCAAATGTTGAGTTATAAATTTCTGTCAGTGATCTGAAATTTCTTGGAGGGGTTTCATCTGAGGAATCCGAATTTGAACTGCTATTGGGTGAGGTTGACGATGAATTTGTTGGAGCAGGATCTGTCACTTGATTCTGCGGAGTGTCTAGTTCTGTTGGAATCTGCATTTGTGTTTCACCTTTATTGGTCTCCCAATTCCAACTTGCCCTTTCATCAAACATAACATTTCTGTTAATAATAACTTTGCCACTAACAGGGTTATATAATCGATATGCTTTCGATTGTAAAGAATAACCAATTAAAATGCATTTCTCTGATTTTTCATCAAGCTTGTGATGATTTTGTGAATTCACCAAAGCATAAGCAATACAACCAAAAATTCTTAGATGTCTAACACTTGGTTTCATACCATACCAAGCCTCAAAAGGAGTTTGATTCATAACAGCTTTTATTGGTGAAATATTCAACAAATAAACTGCTGTTGCAATTGCTTCTACCCAAAACTGATTTGGAAGATGTTTTCCTTTAAGCAAACTTTTTGCCATTTCAATGACAGTCCGATTCTTACGCTCAGCTACACCATTTTGCTCCGGTGTATATGGTGCTGTCAATTCTCTGTGAATACTATTTTCTTCACAAAAAGAACTAAACTCATTAGATAAAAATTCACCACCTCTATCTGTCCGAAGTGTCTTTATATATCTACCACTTTGTCTTTCTACAAGTACCTTAAACTTTCGAAAATTATCAAATGTTTCAGATTTCAATTTCAAAAAATATACCCAACTCATGCGACTATAATCATCCGTAAACAATAAAAAATATTGACTTCCACCAAATGATTTTGTATTCATAGGTCCACATAAGTCAGCATGAATTAATTCAAGACAATTAGATGCTCTCCATGCTTTTCCAATAGGAAATGATTTTCTACTTTGTTTGCCATAAATACATCCTTCACATACATCAAGTGTATTAATCTTAGGCAATCCAAAAATCATTCCTTTTTGACTTAACAACCTTAAACCTTTAATGTTAAGGTATCCATATCTTAAATGCCATAAACTAGACTCATTCTTTTGAGTTGTGATAGGCGCATGCCTTTCAATATTTGACACATCAAGTGGAAACATCTTGTTTTGTGTCATGCAAACATTTACTATAATCAAACCAGATTTCTTATCTCTAATAGTGCATGAACCATCATCAAATATTACTGAATATCTATCATTTACTAATTGTCCAACACTCAACAAGTTATGTGATAAAGTAGGAACAAAGAAAACATTATCAAGGTATTTTACCTTTCCTTGATTTGTCTTCACCTCAATTGTTCCTTTCCCTTCCACTTAGATTTGCTTGCTATCTCCAAATCTAACTTTCAACTTGTGAGTTTCATCAATATCTCTAAATATTGATTTTATGCCTGACATATGATTAGAACATCCACTATCCAGAAACCAAATATCATTTGAGATATTATGAACATGTGAATGAGTCATAAACAACTTACTATTTTCCTCATTTTTCTCCACATAGCTTGCTTGCTTTTCTCTTTTCCGGCAATCTGCCTTCATGTGACCAAACTTTTTACAATAGTGATATCGAATTCCACTTTTGTAATTTTTTTTATCATCATTTGATTGCCCTTGTTCATCAAAGTGTCCTCTTCCTCTTCCATTTCCTCTACCACGAAATCCTCCTTTGCCACGTCCTCTTCCTATTGATTTTTTGTCTTCTTTTGAAGTAGAAGACTCCTCCTTAACCTGAAATGCTTTTTCTTCACTTTTTTCAAGTGATCTGTTCAACCTTACTTCATGTGCTTGCAAGGAACCCATTAGTTCATCAAATGAATAAGTAGATAAATCTTTTGATTCCTCAATTACGGCAACAATATGATCAAATTTCGGAGTTAAACTTCTCAAAACTTTTGCAACAATTATATGATCAGGAAGATATTCACATAAGATTTCATTTGACTAACAATTTCAGTCACTCGAGAAAGAAAATCTTGCACCGATTCATTGCTTTTCATGAACAAAATTTCAGACTCACGACGGAGGGTTTGAAGTTTTACCGTAATCACCCTTGATGAGCCTTGAAATTCATTTTGAAGTATCAACCAAGCTTGCTTTGAGGTTGTCGCTGCTGCAATTCTTGAGAAGATCGTCTCATGTACAGCTTATTGAATGAAGAACAATGCCTTTGAGTCATTCTTTCTATTCTCCGTCAGCCTGATTTCGTCATCTGGATCTGCATATCCATTCTCTATTAAGTCCCAAAGATCTTGAGACTTGAATAGAGTCTTCATCTTGATACTCCAAAATTCATAACTTTTGCCCGAGAAGATGGGGATAAGGGGTTGAGACATGGAATTGCCATTGAAAGCCATAATGCCCAGTTCAGATTGAAACTAGGCTCTGATATCACAAATGTTGGGGATGGAGGAGCAAGGAAAACCAGAATACTACGATACGAGTAAAGAGAATCCTTTCGACTCAAGAAAACTGTTGTAGTATTAAAAGCAGGAGGAACACTTACAAGATACCAAGTACACTTACAAGATACCAAGTGCACACAGACTCTCTATCTATTTGTCTCTTTCTCTATATCTTGCTACATGAACTACGGTCCTATTTATAGGACCTAATGACAACCACCCTATAACTACTAGATCAAGGTAGTTATTGAAATCACCCTATAACTACTAGATCATGATTGAGGTGGTTATTTAAATTATCCTGTAACCACTAAATCATGATAACAATAAAAAAATATAATCATATAAAAATAATCTTTAAAAATAAGTAAATAAAATTATACCTTTATATAAATAATAAATCGTATTGGTTTCTCATTAAATCATTTGATAATTTTATAATTTTAGATAAAGTTATTAGATACTTTAAAATTAAAAAAACTATGTTAGCATCCTACAAGGGCTGAAATGCTAATATAACATCTAGATCAAATGTATTTGCATTTGGAACGTAGTATTTGCATTGACACTCCATAGTATAACATCTAGATCAAATGTATCTTGTCGTTTGCTATGACACTCCATAGTATTTGCATTAGGAACGTAGCTGCTGCCCGCAAGTGAAATGATGACCACTAAAGGTCATTTCCCATAATAATATTGTTGTCGACAAAGTTAGGTGTTGTCGACAAAGTTAACTGCTTGGGAGGAGTTTTAATTAAATTTAAATTTCTTGATGGATTAGGATTATAATTTAGATTAGAGACTAGGAATAATTGTTAAAGAATTAAAATTTATTCTTATAAATATATATTTAGTCTCAAGATTTTGATGAGAGAAAGAGAAATAAGATACTCGATGCTTATAGGGGTTTTTCTCTAATAAATCTATAAAGGGTTGAAAAAACAAGTGAGAGGGTGTGCAAGTGATTTTAGGCTTGAGTTTGGGTTAATCGAAGAAAAAATAATTTTTTGCATTAATAGAGTTATCGAACCATAGTATTACGTTAATTTTTTATTTATTTTTTTATTATTAATCTTATCATTTTTCTTTTTGGCTAAAGTTTTCTCGACCTCCCTCGAGAAAACTGTACAGAAGGGCAATCTGTACCTTCCATCACAGGTCAAATTAAAGGGGATGCGAAGTAGTGATGAGAGCGTGTTCCCGTTTCTTTCCTAGCTATTAAGATGCCAACGAAGACTGATAACGACGAAGCAGAGCACGCTGAAACACGAGGAGATGATGTGTTTCTCTGAAGCTGTCTTGGTGGCACCTCCATGCATTCATTTACTATCGTCCAGCCATGCCACCATCTCCTTTAACTTAGTGCGGACAGTGACATACAAACAACCATCTTGGTGGTACCTTCGTTCATTCATTTACTATTTTCCATCTCCTTTGACTTTGTTAATAGTCACAGAAAATGGTGTTATTGCTTTCTATGTATTCTCCGAAGCATGTTACAGTTTCTGCACAACCACGGTGGTCCTTCTTATAAGCTATTTATGTTGGGTCCCTGGGCTTGGATAATTTGGGTCATAAGCCCAAATCAACTAATTGGAGATTAGAGAGAACGAAATTAGGGTCAGATTAGAGAAAGAGCGTGCAGCGCGGCGGCGTACAGAGAAAAGAGGAGAGAGAAATAGAAAGAAAAAGTAAGGTTTTTGAGTTTTTCTGTTTGACGATCGGTGGCAAAACGTTGTCAGTTTCGGCCCAAATTTTATGTGGAGAATCCTTGCAGCAAACTCTACAATCCTAATGGTGTTGATCTACAGTTTACCCTCTCTAAGGTACTTTACTGCGATATCCATTCTGTGAGATCTAGAATTCTCTTTTGAGGAGATCTGATGAAGATATGCTATTCTTGAGCCAAGATCTATGATCTTGATGTTATTCTGATCCTCTAGTTATTCTAGAGAAGACCTACTGTAAACCTGTTATCATTATTATTGATAGTGGAAGTTTGAGGTGGACTACGGTCCCGTGGTTTTTCCCACATTGGGTTTTCCACGTTAAAAAGATTTGGTCTCACTGTGTGATTGATTTATTGCTCTATTATCTATGCAGTGCTAATTGATATTAACATTTTGATATCAAGTTGGTATTTTGATGAGGAACCTATTTTGATACACAAAGAGGGAAAAGAATTATTCCGCATTAACAAGTTTCTTCCCAACAAGTGGTATCAGAGCATCAGGTTGTTTGGTGCTAGTTTTCTTGTGTGATTGAAATGGAGCAGTCAGATGGTATGATTAAATTGAACTCATCAAATTATTCCACTTGGAAGCGTCTGATGGAAGATTTGCTCTATTGCAAAGATTTGTATAAGCCTATCAAGGTTAAAGATAAACCTTCTATTATGGATGATGAAGAATGGGAAGTTCAACATAGAAAAGCTATTGCCTATATTAGAAAATGGATGGATATAAACTTGCATGAGCATATTTCAGATGAAATCAGAGCTGATATTGTTTGGCAAAGGTTAGAAAATCTCTTTGCGAAAAAGACAGTGGGAAATAGAATTTCTCTCCTCAGAAGGCTTGTAAATTTGAAGTATAAAGATGGTGGTAATATTGTTGAGCACATAAGCCTATTTCAGAGTCTTGCAAACAAGTTGATTGCTATGAAAATGAATATAGATGATGAGATGCAAAGATTATTACTTCTCAGCTCTTTACCAGAAAGTTGGGAAACGTATGTGATGACTATTTGTAACTCCACGTCAGAGGGGACTCTAACCATAGATATGGTTAAAGACAATTTGCTAAATGAAGATGCAAGAAGGAAAGAATAGGGTGAATCTTCTTCTGGTGCATTTGTTACTGAAAAACAAGAAAGACGTGGAAGAAGTCATAGCAGAAATCCATATGGTTATAGAGGAAGATCCAAGTCTAGAAGAGATATCAAATGTTTTCACTGTAATAGGCCAGGTCATATGAAGAAAGAGTGTAGGTTTTTGAAGCGAGAACAAAATGAAATGAAGAAAAATGAGAAAGAGATCAATACAGTTGCTGCTGAAGGTAATATTACTATTGTCTGTGATGATGGGTGTGTAAGCCTTGTAGCTCAGGACAGTAATTGGGTAATTGACTCTGGTGCTTCATTTCATGTTACTTCTCATGGTGATTTCTTTAGATCTTACAGTGCTGGTGATTTTGGTAATGTCAGAATGGGAAACAATGATACATCTAAGATTGTGAGTATTGGAGATATTTGCTTAGAGACCAGTATTGGGAGCAAATTGATACTCAAAGATGTAAGGCATGTTCCAAATATTCGTCTTAACTTGATATCTACAGGTAGACTTGATGATGAGGGTTTTGCACATTATTTTGGTGAAAGTAAATGGAAACTCACTAAAGGTTCTCTAATTGTGGCAAAAGGAAAGAAGATTAACTCTTTTTATATCATGGAAGCTAAGCTACACAAAGGAGAGATTAATGCAATTCGAAAAGGTGAAAGTATAGATCTTTGGCATAAGAGGCTTGGACATATCAGCGAGAAGGGACTTCAAACTCTTGCTAGAAAGCAGTTCTTACCAGAGTTGCAAGGTACATCTCTTAAATCTTGTGATCATTGCTTAGCTGGAAAAACACATAGAGTTGCATTTCAGACATATCCATCATCTAGAAGATCTGATGTTATTGATTTAGTTCATACTGATGTTTGTACTATGCAAACTAGAACTCTTGGAGGTGCTCTTTATTTTGTTACTTTTATTGATGACCATTCTAGAAAAGTTTGGGTTTTTGCTTTGAAATCTAAAGACCAGGTACTCGATGTTTTCAAGGAGTTTCATGTTAATGTTGAAAGAGAAACTAGCAGAAAGCTAAAGAGTGTTCGATCAGATAATGGTGGCGAGTACAGGAGTCCTTTTGAGAATTATTGCAGGTTCCATGGTATCAGGCTTGAGAAAACTGTGGCAGAAAGGATGAACAGAACCATTGAAGAAAGGATTAGGTGTATGCTTTCCCACGCCAAGTTACCAAAGTCATTTTGGGGGGAGGCTATGAGAACTACAGTTGACCTGATAAATCTTTCTCCATCAGTTCCTCTGCAAGGTGATGTTCCAGAGAGAGTATGGAGAGGAAAAGATATATCTTATAATCATTTGAGAGTCTTTGGGTGTAAAGCATTTGTTCATATTCCCAAAGATAAGAGGTCCAAGCTTGATAATAAGGCAAAAGCATGTATCTTCTTGGGATATGGTCATGAAGAGTTTGAGTACAGATTATGGGATCCAGTGAACAAGAAGATTATTAGAAGCAGAGATGTTGTGTTTCTTGAAGACCAATTGTTTGATGATGGTGATAATGTTGAGAAGCCAGAAACCTCTGTTTATATTCCTTGGAGTTTGGGTCCAGTTCCTTCACCTGTAGTTCATGATGATCATGAGGGAGATGAACAAGAAGATTATGGTGAGAATACTAGTGATGATACACCTACAGTTGATGATGCTGAACCAACTGAACAGGCACCTCCACCACCAGTTGAGATTCCATTAAGAAGATCAACTAGAGAGCGACAACCCTCTACCAGATATCCTCCACATGAGTATGTTATGCTTACTGACGGGGGAGAGCCAGAAACTTACCAAGAAGCTATTCTATATGAGAATAAGAGTGAGTGGGTTAAAGCCATGCAAGAAGAGATGAGATCCTTGCTTAAGAACCACACCTATGACTTGGTAAAGCTGCCGAAAGAGAAGAAAGCTCTCAAGAATAAGTGGGTTTATAAATTGAAGACTGAAAATAATAGCTCACAACAAAGATACAAGGCACGACTAGTTGTGAAAGGATTTAGTCAGAAGAAAGGTATTGACTTTGAAGAAATATTTTCTCCAGTTGTGAAAATGTCCTCTATCCGAGTTGTTCTTGGTTTGGCTGCCCGCTTGAATTTAGAAGTTGAGCAACTTGATGTAAAAACAGCATTTCTTCATGGTGACTTAGAAGAAGAAATTTACATGGAGCAACCAAAAGGTTTCAAAGTCAAGGGAAAAGAAAATCTGGTATGTAAGCTTAGGAAAAGCTTATATGGACTCAAACAGGCACCTAGACAGTGGTACAAGAAGTTTGATTCCTTTATGATGAGCCAAGGGTATGATAGAACTACATCTGATCATTGTGTGTTTATGAAGAAATTTTCAGATGATGATTTTATTATTTTACTGCTATATGTTGATGATATGCTGATTATTGGCCATGATGTTGGAAAAATTGGAAAGTTTAAAAGAGAGCTAAGTAAGTCTTTTGCCATGAAAGACTTGGGATCGGTGAAACAAATACTTGGCATGAAGATTCTTCGTGATAGGAAGAAAAGGAAGATTTGGCTATCTCAAGAGACTTACATTGAAAAGGTTCTTGAAAGATTCAACATGAGTAAAGCCAAAACAGTTTGTTCCCCACTTGCAGGTCATTTCAAGCTTAGTTCGAAACAATGTCCTACAAGTGAGAAAGAAAAAGAAGAAATATCCAGAGTGCCTTACTCATCTGCAGTAGGCAGTTTGATGTATGCTATGGTTTGTACTAGGCCAGATATAGCTCATGCAGTTGGAGTTGTTAGCCGATTTCTCTCAAATCCTGGAAAGGAACATTGGGCAGCAGTGAAATGAATATTAAGATATCTAAGAGGTACTTCCAGGTTGTGTTTATGTTTTGGTGATGATGAACCTGTGTTAGAAGGGTACACAGATGCAAACATGGCAGGTGATACTGATTCCAGGAAGTCCACTTCGGGATTCTTGATGACATTTGCAGGAGGAGTAGTCTCTTGGCAGTCTAAGTTACAAAAGTGTGTTGCCCTATCAACCACAGAAGCAGAATACATAGCAGTTACTGAAGCCTGCAAGGAAGCTTTATGGATGAAAAAGTTTCTATAGGAATTGGGCTTGAAACAGGAAGGATATACTGTTTACTGTGACAGTCAGAGCGCTATTCACCTCTCCAAGAATTCAACATACCATTCTAGATCCAAGCATATTGATGTGAGATATCACTGGATTCGTGATGTGCTTGAGATGAAAGAATTACAGTTGAAAAAGGTGCATACCAATAATAATGGTTCAGATATGTTGACAAAGTCTTTGCCTAAGGAGAAGCTTGAAGCATATAGGCAAAGAGCGGGCTTGGTATAGCCCATCATATGAGCTGGAGGGGGAGAATTGTTGGGTCCAGTCCATATGTGGGCTTGGACAATTTGGGCCATAAGCCCAAATCAACTAATTGGAGATTAGAGAGAATGAAATTAGGGTGAGATCAGAGAAAGAGCGTGCAGCGTGCGGCGACGTGCAGAGAAAAGTAGAGAGAGAAAGTAAGGTTTTTGAATTTTTCTGCTTGACGATCGGTGGCAAAACGTTGTCAATTTCGGCCCAAATTTTATGTGGAGAATCCTTGCAGCAAACTCTACAATCCTAACTGTGTTGATCTACAGTTTACCCTATCTAAGGTACTTTCCTATGATATCCACTCTGTGAGACCTAGAATTCTCTTTTGAGGAGATCAATCCTACGTGATGAAGATATGCTATTCTTGAGCCAAGATCTATGATCTTGATGTTATTCTGATCCTCTAGTTATTCTAGAGAAGACCTACTGTAAACCTGTTATCATTATTATTGATAGTGGAAGTTTGAGGTGGACTACGGTCCTGGTTTTTCCCACATTGGGTTTTCCACGTTAAAAAAATTTGGTCTCACTGTGTGATTGATTTATTGCTCTATTGTTTATGCTGTGCTGATTGATATTAACATTTTGATATCAAGAATTATTCCGCATTAACAGGTTTCTTCCCAACAATTTATACTCATGGTGCTCGGAACTTGGTTTTCAAAGGGAGCGAGAGAGAGAGAGAGAGAGAGAGAGAGAGAGAGAGAGAGATGGGCAATAGGATAGAAGGAATCCTTCACATAGGTCGGAGGAGCTGGGGAAACCAGCTACGCCTCCAATTCTATGTTTCAGGTAGTGTTGAACACCCCAACTGTTTGCATGAACTTGAACAACTTACACTTGCGTAGGCGTCAGCATATCTGATCACTGGTTTGCTAACTGCGGCCCAGGAGAAGGTACTTCACATGGCGAAGCCCATATTGGAGACCGCCATAGCAGAGATGTACAGGAGGACGCCGCTCCCCGAGAGGATGGTCGTCGTCGACCTCGGTTGTTCGTCGGGTCCGAACACCTTTCTTGTGGTCTCTGAGGTGCTTGGCATCGTCGGTGACCTATGTCGAAGGCTGGAGCAGAAGCCACCGGAGATCCAGTTCTTCTTGAACGACCTCCCGGGAAATGACTTCAATAATGTCTTCCGGTCTTTGGAAAGATATGAGAAGAAGATGGAGGAGGAGAAGGGGGACCTGCTCGTGCCTCATTACGTTGTGGGCGTTCCCGGTTCCTTCAACGGGAGGCTTTTCCCGTGTAACACTGTGCACTTCTTCCACTCTAACTTCTCTCTCATGTGGCTCTCTCAGGTCGATCACTACTGTGCTTTCTCATGTCATGCATGCGGTGTTGCACTGAGTTGATGTTGTACTACTGATCATGAACTATGTGTCATAGGTTCCACAAGGTCTCGAGAGTGAGCAGGGTGTTCCGGTGAACAAGGGCAACATCTATATTGCGGAGAACAGTCCACCCCAAGTCGTGAAAGCATACCAAGAACAACACCGGAGAGACTTCTCCACGTTCCTCAAATCTCGTTACGTAGAACTAAGCATCGGATGGGGAATGGTATTAACATTCCTAGGAAGAAGAAACAAACACCCAGCCAACGACGAGCTAAGCTATCTTTATGGATTACTAGCAGAGGCCCTTAACACAATGGTCTCACAGGTACGTCAAATCTTCACCTTACGGAGTAGTGAGAATATTATATTACTTGCGTCGTAAGGAAGGATAAAGAAGAGAAGTGACCCGAGTTATTGTTTATTGAGTTCAGGGAATCATATCAGAAGACAAAGTGGACACCTTCAATTTGCCAATTTATGGAGCTTCGATGCAGGAAGTGAAGTCAGTGATAGAGGAGGAAGGTTCTTTTGATGTAGAGAAAGCGGAGAGCTTCGAGTCCAGTTGGGATCCGTTTGACGACTCCGACAATGTACTCGATGGGAAGAATGTGGCAAGCACTTTACAGGCAGTGATGGAGCCCTTGATTTCACATCATTTTGGGGATGCCATACCCCATGCATTATTCTCACTACTCGCCGATAGTATTACTGCAAGGCATCTCCCAAAAGACAAATGCTACTACACCGTGTTAGTCTTTGCCTTGAGGAGGAAAGCTTGAAGGCCTGCATGCATTACAATGATAATTCATATGATCTAAGTTGTAGTTGCTCTCTAGATATAAGAACATGATGTTGATACTTATTTGTATGTCTCCTACTCAATCAAAAGATATCTGACTCGATTTAGATCGGTCGAACAGAAGTGAGCCTTCGAATTAGTTTTACTTACTACGATTGCAGAATGAAAACAAATTGGCATAAAGAACAGTAATAGCTTGTCGTCATGTCACCGCGGACACGGACATTCGAGATTGGGGGCTCGCAGTTGGCATGATGGCTTGGCCCATCGACTTGTACTCATCGAAACCACTACAAGTCATGAGATGGAAGGTGAGAGTATCATCCTCAAACATTTATTTAGAAAGTAACCGAAAAAACCCTGAAGGCATCAAACCAAGTGGGAGAATTTTTTTTTAATGTGAAAAATGTATACATTCTGCATACCTTCTCTCAGTTTTGGTTCGAGGATAGTGATAGATAAATTCTAGGGCTAACCCCTATGGCAACAATCAACAGTCACGTTAGCATCGACATGAAGTCTCAGCATTGATATGGTGCATCGCATCAACATGATACTTCAAACTCGAGTGGGATGGCTGTTTGTCCCGCACTGTCCGAGGTTGTACTATCACGAACTTAACTGGTTTTGCCTAAGTCGTGCAGCACCCTTGTGTGTCCGTCCGTAAAGATCAGCCTCCACGAATCTCTCATGGTCCCTTAGGACCTACAAAAGAGAAAACATATTAGAGAAATTACCTCACTTGGGATCCATAAGTAATTATTTTAGGAATCACTTTATAACCAATGCAAATACAAACAAACGTCATAAGCTCTGAACGGTCACACAACAAAGGATCCAAAATGATCCACTATATACCAAAATCTCCCATAAGTATCCACATGATACATCCTTTATTTACAAATCAAAAATAACCATCAAACCTAACTAAAATATGGCTGTTAAGCCTCGACCGTCCCTCTACATGCTGTGCAAAGCATGAATAAACTAAAAGACATAGACATATATGAGCATTACATTAAACACTATATTTGTAATTTTGTCCGTGACATTCTCCCCCACTTATTCCTTTGATATCCTCGTCGAAGCCTTTGCCGACATTGCAACTCATCACTTTTACTGAATCTTTAATCTTCTGCTTCAACTATAATGTGCCTCCTGGCTCCCAACTGCTCTCCACCATTGTTGTTGAGTAGTTGAACTTTTGATCTACTATACTGCTTCAACTCGCTAATGACTCTGACTCTAGTGTGAGGTTGGTTGAGTTGTGTTGATCCTTGTTGGTTCATGCAGATTCTTCATATGAAGGAAAAGATTATCTTAACTATGCTTCAGTCTCTCAAATGCCTCATGTTGTTTGAACTAGGTGGATGCTTGTTGGAGCTTTAACGAGCAACACCTTATAAACTTTTAAAGTTTTTGGGTCCTTCCTCCAAAAAATTTGCTCATCAACTCTTCTTTCATTTAGTTGTCACTTCCAAGTAGGTTCATATCACTTCTGTTTTCGATTGACATTCTATTGGAAAATAAAGCAGATAATCTACTCTCAGTAGCATTGATCACTATTGGCGATGATTTAACAACTATTGTTTTCCATTTGGTTTCTTGGAAGAGTCTTTGAATATGTGCAAATCCCTTTTGTTGGATAGATAAGAAAATTGAGATACTTGGTTTCACACATTCTCTTAAAAGTTGAGAAGGCAAAGATTACTTAACTCCGCTTACCTCCTCGAGGGTTGTACTTCATGCATCGAGTTAGTTACTAGCTTTCACCTACTCTTTGCTTACACTTTTGAAATACTCGAAGTGTTTGCACTCCTTGGGTTGAGTTAGTTACTGTGATTCACTTTTTTAATGCCATCGAATTTTTAGAATACAGAAAGTTTTCACCCAAACTTGAGTAAGTTTTTAATAGTTTTGGTAGCCTATGGGATTATACCATCTTCTTTATCAACCCAGCCATCAACTCCATTGAGTAGCAAATGTACAATATTGCATATTACCTGCTTTGTCCTTGGTCGTGCACTCTTACATTAACCCGAAGTCTTCTACTTTTGGTTATCTTGATGAGAAGCTCATTGACACCAGCCTTATAAAGTTCTCTGGCCTTTGCCCTTCAGCCTTGTCTTGGTACTTAGATTTTACCTCTACATCCTCCACCTCCTCGGCCCCTTTCATGACCAAGCGCTCTCCCTCTAATGAGAGCAAGGGATCCATGACTTCATGGAAGTCTCATCTCTGCGGTATCGTGACACTACCATGCACATGGCCCTAATATCATTCACCTCACAACTGCATCTCTTATGCGAATATGGGCTCTGGAGAAATCTAACTCTCCAACCGCTCTGATCATACCTCTGCATGATCAAGTCCCTTCATGCGACTCATTAGTACTTGCATTCGAACTTTTCCATCGATGGTACATAGCCTCCATATACTGATGACGAAGGCTTTCATCCGATGCAAAATTTAATTCATGCACGGAAGACCCACCTTTGTAGTACAATGACTTTCACTCCTTAAATCTGTAGCCCTTCTTATTATCATATTGTTCACTGAAGTGGAGCTCTCAATAGCTCCCGATCATACCTCTATATGATATAGTCTCTCATGGGACTAGATTTATATGTATCGCATTGCCACAAACTATTCCACCATGATCTACTGAACCATGTTGTCTCCTGGTGACATCTCCATATCATTCTGATACTTATGGGATGAACTTGAATTGTGATCCTTCCTATGGCCTCTGCCAACATATCGCAAGGCCTTTTCCACCTTTGATTGTGTTCACTCCTTTAGCAATCGACCTTTGTCCACCCGCTCTCGGGTCACACTCAGATGAAGCACAGCTCTAGGACAGTCCGTCGCTTAGTAGCTCCCAAAGTCCACCGACTTTGTTGAAATTATTACTCCATTGTTTGTATCCTGGGCCTCTACCTCTACCAATACAATCTCCACTATGCACCTCTTCCTTCATGGCAACTTAAATGGCAGCACTATGGCATATTTTTTAAGAGTACCCGTCTTTGCGTCCTCTTGCCTCGTGCCAAGGCCTTTTGAACCAAACTTTGACTCCGTAAGTTGAGTCGTCATAGTACCTCTATCAAATATTTCTCCTAGATAAGGTGCATGTACTCAGAAGCTCCTTTCATCTTTGGCACCATGCTAGATGAATCTTCTCCATTAGAATAAATGACCCATGGAACGATATGATCATGCTCTTGCCTCTGCAAGAGTTCATGTCCTTGACCTCTGTCCAAGGAAAACTTTGTGCCACTTGATAGGATATAAAAAAAGAAATAAACTTTTGAATACGAACAAATACTAGTAGGTCGTAACATACTACGGAATTAAATGGAAATTATAATCAAATAGAATACCAAGATTTATATGGAAAATCCCTCCAATGTGAAGGGAAAAAATCACGGGATAAATCAGAGATAATCCATTATAAGAATAATGAATATATAAATCTCAAAATCTTTTTGCGTAAAACTCAAGCAACAATCGTAAAAGAATAAGTAGGATACAAGGATTCCGTCACTGTGCACAATATCCAAATTCTCTCTAAGTAATTACAGCAAGAATCTACTATAGATCTAATCTAACCTGAGATGAGAACACTACTTGGATGATTGAGAATCATCTCTCTGCATTGTCTTTTTCTTCTTCCCTTTCTTTCTCTTATTTTTTTGTCATTTTCTCCTCTTTTTTGAATCAAGTTGCTGCGAAAAATTTTTACCTCATTGCGATGGTTTTTTCTCCCCTATTTTCATAGCCACCACACCCTCTTTCTTAGATCTAGGGTTAGATTAAAGAGGAGATGGGCTATAGGCTATCAACCCAACACTTCTTCTTATGTTTCATTTTCTATGTCGGCTCCTTTATGTGGCTTGGGCACTTTGCCAAGTTACACTTAAGTTGCTCTGCTCCTCGATTTGCATTGAGTTGATGATGGTCCTCACGCCTACCATTCCATGGGTCAGCCCTCCATTGAGTCCGATCTCTATATCGACTCCAAGTGTGCCTTCATTTATGTTGTCTTGAATCGCTCTCTCACTTAATCTCGCAATATATTCCCCCAGTGCATTATCTCAATCGAGGTTATGCGATAACTCAACACAGCTCTCTCGATACACTGAGCTTTAAGAAATTATTTTGAGATACTCATCCTTAACATGTATGACCCGCTGCATATGATTTTCCTTTTGGAGATATAAGACTTATCTCTCCTAGATATCTGTCCCGTTGGAGCAACTTCTCTCTTCGCTGTTTTCTTTTTGAAAGTTTTGGAGACCACCATCCCCTCGGACTACTTCATCTTACTGAACAAACTGTGCATTATTTTGTCTCCCATAAATGCATTTGCTAGATTGTGACTCTACGTTAATACAACTCCTACTGCACCCCTCAAGGCTTAGCAACATGCTGAACTTATTGCATAATTCAACCTTCTATTCACATATCCTTCTCATGCTGAAGAAAAAGTTTCAATACTCCATAGCACCAAGTTTCAGTCGCCTTGGGATAGCCACGAACATTACATTATCTGCATACAAGCCCTTGCATTAGTACTGAATTCTTTGAGTTAGTAATTCTCCTCATCTCTATGAGATTTGCATAACTCTTTCAGTCGCTAAGCAACCCATTCCACCTTGCATGATCTCATCCTTTTCTAAGCGCCTCACTTGCCTTGAGCACCATCAAGTATGGTTGTTAACGTCAAGCCATAGCTCAAACTCATCCATTCCAACTTTTGTACGCTACGCATTCTTCTAAGCTTGCTTATCCTTGTAGTGCCTCTTGCATGAAGGGCTAGTCATTCCTCTGAATGTCAATCTCAGATGCCCGCTCCTTTGAGCGACTCATATTCCCTACATTTTCATGCTCATTTTCTCCCGAACGATCATGCGCGTTGGATACCCTCAACATAGCCCCGTTAGGTCCCCTACATTTGGATACCAAGTGTTTCTATTAGTGCTTGTCCCACTCTGATATCATCTGTCATGGACTTAGCTGGTTTTTCCTAAGTCGTGCAGCACCCTTGTGTGTCCGTCCACAAAGGTCAATCTCCCCAAAGCCTCCTATGGTTCCTTAGGATCTACAAAAGAGAAAATGAATTAGAGAAAATGCCTCACTCGGGATCCACAAGCAATCATTTCAGAAAACACTTTATAACCAATGCAAATTACAAACAGATTTTACAAGCTCTGAATGGTCGCACAACAAAGGATCCAAAATAGTCCACAAACCAAAATCTCCTACAAGTGTCCACATGACACAATCTTTATTTATAAGTCGAAAACAACCACTAAACCCAACTAAAATGGAGCTATTAAACCTTCGACCGTCCCTAACATATATGAGCATTACATTAACAACATGTTTATAGTTTTATCCGTGATAGTACGAGGTGGGACCACATAGCATAAAGCCGCTTCGAAAAAATTTGAAATGGCGTCGCACAGTGCTGATCCTATGCAGGTCGATTAATGCTTGCACAGTAGGTACAAGCCATCGCCCGAGGAGTCAGCCGCCATTTATCGATCATGTATAATCAACTCTCATTCGTAGGTATAAAAGTCAACCCCTTAATCGGTATCAGGGGAGGCACTTCGGACATTCGATCCCTTTATCCATATAATACTAATTTAAGTTTCAGAGGGGTCGAGTCAGGAAATCTCTCTCCCAACTTTGGCCTGTGTACAAGAGCCTAACGATGAAGAAGCAAGCCACTCACCACAAGAGAAGATCGCATTCGGGAGACAGGTGTCAAACCGACCCAATGCTCGCTTCTGCTACCCGAGTATCCATATTGGCAACCTTGCACATTCAGGACTGAACCAAGCCGTGCTGATATCTCGATCATGATGTAAGTGTTCATCAATAGATAGAATATGCTTGTATCCTGTATCTTACTTTTAATAAAAAGAATCTCACTAAGGGTCTAATCAATAAAACACTTTCGATGGCTAAGTTAAGATACTATCAAAAGTTTATAAATATGAGAGTATTACCCATTAGATGCATATGTCTAATAAGTGTTTGGATTTAATATGTTAATTTTTTACTAATAAAATATTAATGACCTTATCAATACCCATACATATGTCTAATAAGTGAATATTTTTCTAAAAAACCTAGGAGCGACCTACACTGAAGAGATTTGACCGATGAGAGTCATGATCGCCTTTCCCGATGTGATGTGCATGTTGAAGACAATGAACTTTGCGACTGAGTTGGATTTGCCCAGTCAGACTGCTGTGGATCAGAATGGTCAGGGATTGATTGGGATGAATCTATCATGATTTTTTTTTGGTTTGGTTGAGATCAATTCGGGTATTCTAAATTGGTCGGAAATATTGGCAATCTGTGGGAATTAGATGAAGGGGTTGTGCAAGCTTCATTCTGCAACAGCTTAAAGATTAGTGTTATGATGTGGAGTTTTAAGAGATAGCGGGAAAAAAATAATTAGCTGTTTCTCGAAACCTCAAGTTATTCCATGTGTTAGACATAAATCTTATTAGGATAAGATAAGATGTTAAATCATTATTAGTTCTATCTCCAGCACACAGTGACCCAATTATGATAAAGATTTAATATTTTCAATTCCATCACTGATGATTTGGTGTTAATATTGGCCCACCCCTCTATACAAATAAATTTATCTTACTTAAATTTAAATATTTGATAGATTATGATTAGAATTTGGATTAATGATTCTGGAAGTATAGTTATCAGGATTTATTCTTATAAATATATATTGAGTATTAAGTGTTTTATGAAAGATAGAGGTAAGATACTTTGAGTATTTATTCTTAAAAATATTAAAAAAAATTTCTTATTTATGTGAGAGAGTGTACTAAGGGTTTTTGGCTTGGGTTTGGGTTAACTCAAGCTAGAGTGATCCCTTGCACTAATTTTTCTCATATAGTGAAAATTTTAATTTTTTTTCCATAGAAATAAGTAGGGAGTTGTCAAAGAATGCTAAATCTTGTGTCGACTTTCTAAGTATATTTTTTATTATTAATCTTAGGCGATTTCTTTTTTACTATTAATCTTAGGAGCTTTCTTTTTTATAATATTTTTATTATTAATACTATTAATCGTAGTTATGGAGTTGTAGCGACTGGTGTACTAAGGGTTTCATGCCCCTACTAAATGAAAGATTGCATCAAGGGTTGTATCGTATGTAAATAAAAAGTAAAGATAACAAAGTGCTGAAAATAAATTATATGTATAGGGGATGATAAGTACATATAAGTTTCATTTGCAATGCAAAAAATAAATGATCATATTTATGACTTTTAGGATGTAGATAATTATAAGGGAAAAAAAATCCAATAGTCAGATGAATGTCTCTTTTCAGAGTCAAGTAATATCATTGACTTGATGCAGCTATATAAGATTCATTAGCAGGTTTGTTGGAATTTGGTGTTGGATCATGAACCAATTCAATTCATATAGATGTGAGTAATTCTTTAAGTCAATGGTTTAGTTTTGTATATAAGGCAAAAAGTGAAAAAATACTCACCAAGGTAGGAATTATTAGGGTTGAAAGTATTTTAGGAGTTCTAATTAGGTTTTAACTGCTTGGGAGGAGTTTTAATTAAATTCTAACTACTTGAGATGAGTTTTAATTAAATTTAAATTTTTTGATGGATGAGGATTATAATTTAAATTAGAGACTATGAATAATCATTAGAGAATTAGAATTTATTCCTATAAATATATACATATTTAATCTCAAGATTTTGATGTAAGAAAGAGAGACGATGCTTATAAGGGTTTTTCACTAATAAATCTAGAGGGTTGACAAAAATGTTTAATGGATTTAGGTGAGAGAGTGTGCTAAGTGATTTTAGACTTAAGTTTGGGTTAAATCAAGAGAAAATAATTTCTTGCATTAATAGAGTTATCGAACCATAATATTACGTTAATTTTTTTATATATTTTTTTTAATTATTAAAATTATCATTTTCTTTTTGCTTAAAGTTTATTCTACATCCCGGCGACACTTTCAGAAGGACAATCTGTCCCTTCCATCACAGATCAAATTAAAGGGGATCGAAGGAGTGATGAGAGCGTGTTCCTGTTTCTTTCCTAGCTATTAAGATGACAACGAAGACTGATAACGACGAAGCAGGAGCACAGCTGAAACAAGAGGAGATGATGTGTTTCTCTGAAGCTGTCTTGGTGGTACCTCCATGCATTCATTTACTATCGTCCAACCATGCCACCATCTCCTTTAACCTAGTACGGACAGTGACATACAAACAACCATCTTGGTGGTACCTTCGTTCATTCATTTACTATTTTCCATCTCCTTTGACTTTGTTAATGTTGTCAGAGAAAATGGTGTTATTGCTTTCTATGTATTCTCCGAAGCATGTTACAGCTTCTGCACAACCACAGTGGTCCTTATAGGCTATTTATAATCATGGTGCTCGGAACTTGGTTTTCAAAAAGAGAGAGAGAGAGAGAGAGAGAGAGAGAGAGAGAGAGATTGGCAAGAGGATAGAAGGAATCCTTCACATGGTCGGAGGAGCTGGGGAAACCAGCTACGCCTCCAATTCTAAGTTTCAGGTAGTGTTGAACACCCCAACTGTTTGCATGAACTTAAACAACTTACACTTGCGTAGGCGTCAGCATATCTTTTCACTGGTTTGCTAACTGCGTCCCAGGAGAAGGTACTTCACATGGCGAAGCCAATACTGGAGGAGGCAATAGGAGGGGTTTACATGTCGCTGCTCCCCGAGAGGATGGCGGTGGTCGACTTAGGTTGTTCCTCGGGCCCTAACACTTTGGAGGTGGTCTCCGAGGTGCTCGACGTGATTGGCAAGCTACGGCGGAGCCTGGGACGCCAGGAGATGCCGGAGATCCTGTTCTTCTTGAATGACCTCCCGGGGAATGACTTCAATCACGTCTTCCGGTCTCTGGGAGATTACAAGAGGAAGGTCGAGGAGGAGAAGGGGAAGCTGCTGGTGCCATACTACGTCGTGGGAGTTCCAGGTTCCTTCTACGGCAGGCTTTTCCCTTGTCAAAGTGTCCACTTCTTCAACGCTTCCTGTTGTCTCAACTGGCTCTCTCAGGTTGCCTTCCTCTTAATAAATGACAATTGCTACACTATTATTATCTGAATTCTACTTGTTTTCTTTGTTTTTTTTCATTATTTACTTTCTTAAAGCGGCCATGATTGGTACGGTTAATTAACTACCAATAACTAAACAAATTCTCTGAAATGCTCGCTCACTTCATCAGCATGGTTAACCTCATAAAGAAAAGGAAGACTGCTTGAAACATCACACAAAACCTATGTTACTTTTGTTTGCTAAGGCAAACTTACTTTTAATTCTGAAAATATCAGGTTCCTGAAGGTGAACAGGGAGTTCCACTCAACAATAAGAACATCTATGTTGCAGAGACAAGCCCACTGGAAGTTGTTAAAGCATATCAAGACCAACACCAAAGAGACTTGTCAGGGTTCCTTAGGTGCCGTCATGCAGAACTAAGCTACGGAGCAAGAATGGTATTGTCATTTCTAGGAAGGAAAGGGAGTTATCCACCCTCGGGAGATGTGGGATACTTTTACGGCCTGTTAGCCGAAGCCCTGAGTGCTTTGGTATCACAGGTACCTTTCTCTTCTTCGTCTTCTTCTTCACGTACCAGTTCATATCCTTCCTAGTTCATGTTTATTGCATGGTTGGCCTTTATCTTACCGCAAAGTTGAATATGGTAAAACACAAAAAAGAAAATAAAAGAATTAAAAAGATCAAACCAAATGGTTTCATTTCAGGAGAGCTGTTTATGTTGGCCTTTTTACAAAAAAATTAGAAAGAAAAGAAAATAGTACAAGAAGCTAGAAGTACTTTTAATCTGTAGTATTTTCGATTGATCATAAAGTACCTAATTATATTGATTAAAATATATAGTATAAGTTTTTTAAAATAATAATAAAAAACATCAATGAGTTTCTTTGTTACCATTGTTTGAGTTCCTTTGACCCTCATTTAATTGATCATGACCTCAGCTATTTTGATCTCTCCCTTGAGATATGACTTATGAATTTTTTTTTTCTGTCGTTCTTCTAATCTATCTTCATTTCAAGAGCATGTTCTAAAGTTTCATCCGAAGATCTATTCACTTTTTGTTCATGAATTAAAAGAGAACCCACTAATTCATCAATAGATAATGTACTTTTATCCTTATCTTCTTCTATATCAGTAGAAATCATATCAAATTTTGAGATAAACTTCATATAACCTTTTCTACTACATATTGATCTTTTAGATTTTCACCATAATATCTCATTTGATTTAGATATTTTTTAGAAGAAATTAACAATAGATTTAGAATCTTTCATCATAAGAGTTTTGAATTTATGTCAAAGAATTTGAAACTTTAAAATTTTTACCTTGTTTGTGCCTCCAAATACACTTTTTAATATTTTTCAGGCTTCTAATGATGTTGATGTCATCATAATTCAGGAAAATAAGGAATTATCTATTATTTATTATAGCATGTAGAGGGCTTTTGCATCTTTCTATGTATTCTCATTCATATGATATTTTTGATTTTTAATAATATTAGAATCTTATATATCATACTTAACAAAATCATATTCTACCAAATTTCATAATCCTTATGAGATAAATAAAATTTTCATTTTAACAACCTAAAATTGATAATTATCATATTTGAAGATAGAGAGAAGTTGATTAGGAGCACCTACTCCTGTCATCTTTTTTTTTTGATATACCAACTTTCTCTTCTTTTTTAATCGATATATTTCTATTGATATTCTTTGAATCAGGCTATGATATCATATTGTTGACTTTCCTATAGAACTTCAGAAAAAGAATAGTAGAAGGAACTATAAGTAATTTCAATCTACGATATTTTGGATTGATCCAAGAGCACATATTTATATTGACTAAAAGATAAAATATAAATTTTTTAAAATAATAAAAAAATCTATCATACCTCAATAAATATTTTTATCCTAATCTATATATTTAAATCTAATTTTTTCTTTTATTTTATCTAATTCTAACTATTTAAATTAATCTTAACAGTTTAAATCCATCATCCTCCAATTAATTACAGATGATAGGATGTGAGGGAGGTGGAGAATCAAATATTTACATCATCACAAGTAGTAGTAGAACGGGGAAGAAAGAGGAAAATAAACAGCATTGCACCCTTCTTGCTCATAAAAATTTAGTGGACTTGGATCGATCTGGTCAGAAGCATGGCCATGTCATGCTCCAACAGAAACAAGAAAGAGAACATAGTTCAAGTGTAAAGAAATAAATAGTGAGCAAACACAATCCCAAAGAAATAAATTGGAGGGAATGCACTTTAACCTTTCATACCCTCTTGATGGTTTGGCGACATTATTGTCCAGGGAATCATAGAGGAGGACAAACTGGTGACCTTCAATTTGCCGTATTATGCACCTTCCATGGAAGAAGTAAAGGCAGTGATCCATAGGGAAGACCTGTTTGATTTAGAACAAGCACAGATCTTTGAGGCTAATTGGGACCCGTTTGATGACTCGGATGATGATTCCGCTGCATTCGACAGTATAGCAAGCGGAAAGAACGTCGCAGGATATGTGAGAGCAGCGTTTCAACCCTTGATTGAAGAGCATTTCGGGGATGCCATACTGGATGAGTTATTCTCTATATATGCAGCCAATGTCTCCAGGCATCTCCTTCAACAGAAAAGTAAGCACTACCTATTTGTCATTTCCTTGAAGAAGAAGAAGAAGAAGGAGGAGGAGGAGGCTGACGGCGATGGTGCTGCGGCTTGGTGAACCTGCAATGCCATGGGAGCAACATTTGTCATTTAATTACTCTTTATCAGCATGTGTTCAACTCTTTCCAATAGACGTTATAATTGAACTCATGTAAATCCATAATATTCTTCGTGAGATAGACTGCATTATTATTATCTGAAAATAAAATAAAATCGTGTGACTATCTTTAAACGTTCATTGGGTACTGATATTTCAGTTATTAAGAAACACATATTTTTTTTCTTTCTTTTTCTATCACAAAAATTAGTTTCTTATATCCTCATATGTATATTCGTGTGTATATAATCACATTAAATGATATACAAATATGATCTAAACTTTAATTGGATATAAGGAGAAATAAACTTTATATAGGAATAAATACTAACAGGCCGTAACACGCAACAAAATTAAATGAAAATCACAATCAAATATGACACCAAGATTTACATGGAAAACCCCTCCAAAGTGAAGGGTAAGAACCACGAGACAAACTAGAGATATCCACTATAAGAATAATAAATATACAAATCTCAATCTCTTGTCCAAAATCCTAGTAACAATCACAAGAGAATAACTGGGATAAATGATCACGTCACTGTGCACAATATCTAAATTCTCCCTAAGTAATCACAGCAAGAATATACTGTAGATCTGATCTAATATGAGATGATAACACTACTAGATGATTGATAACACTATTGTAGATCTAACATCTATATACTTCGACTTAGAATGAAAAGTTGTGTTCTTACACAAATGGATGACACTCTGGCTATCATAATGCACCGCATAGTTTTTTTGTTTTAGCCCCAATTCTTATAAGAATTCTTTCATCCATAACATTTCTTTGCATATCTCTATAGCAGCAATATATTCTGTCTCTATGGTAGAGAGAGCAATATACCTTTGCAACTTGGATTGTCATGACACCGCCCCCCTGCAAAAGTAAGTACATAACATGAAGTGGACTTTCTCGTATCAATATCTCTTATTATATTTGCATATGTGTAACCTGTCAACACAGGTGATCCACCTCCAAAGCTTAAACAAACCTTAGAGCTCCCTCCGAGGTATCTAAAAATCTACTTGTCTAGTGCTCTTTGTTTGGATTTGCAAGAAATCTACTAGTAACACCCACTGCATATGCGATGTCCGACCTCGTACATACCATTACATACATTAAACTTCTAACTATTGAAGCATAAGGAACTTTTTATATTTTCTCCTTCTCTTCATCACTTGACGGACTCTGTTCTGAACACAATTTGAAGTGACCTACAAGAGGAGAAACAACTAATTTTGTATCTCTCCAATATCTTCTCGATGTATTTTTTTTGTGACAACCAAAATTTCTTATTTTTACTGTCACGAGAAGTCTGTATACCTAGTATTTGCTTTGTTGGCCCCATGTCCTTCATTGCAAAAGACTCACTCAGTTTCTTCTTCAACCTATCAATTGTAAATATATCTTTCCTAAGAATAAGCATGTCATCAACATATAGTAAGAAAATAATAAAATTCTCACCAAATGTACACACAATGATATGAAGTCATTCTTTTGTATCTATTTTTTGTCATAAATGAATCAAACTTTCTATACTATTGTCTTGAAACTTACTTCAGCCCATACAAGCTCTTCCTCAACTTGCAGACAAAGTTCTCTTTACCTTTGACTTTGAAACCTTCTGGTTGCTTCATATAAATTTCCTCCTCCAAATCACCATGAAAGAAAGCTATCTTCACATCTAACAACTCAACCTCCAAGTCCTGGCTAGCAGCAATACCAAGAGCAACACGAATAGAAGATATTTTAATAACAGGAGAAAAAATCTCTTCAAAATCGATACTTTTCTTTTGACCAAGGCCTTTCACAACCAATCTAGCTTTGTACATTAGTTGAGAATAATATTCTTAAGTCTTTAACCTAAAAACCTACTTGTTCTTCAAGGCCTTCTCCATTTGGTAGTTGCACCAAATCATATGTATGGTTCTTCTGAAGAGCATCCATCTCTTTCTGCATAACAACTAACTACTTCTTTTTCTGCTCACTTTCAGCTATTTCTTAGTAACTCTCTGGTTCACCTGCATTAGTAAGCATCACATACTCCTTTGTAGAGTATCTTCTTGAAGGTTGACGTTGTCTAGAGGATCTTCTCAACTGAGGCTATGTAGGAAGTTCCTCTCTAACTTCTTCTTGCTTAACATATCCTATAGGTAGATCAACATCAGGCTCTATACCATCTTTCTACACATCTCCCCATCACCCTGATATACTGGAGGTGTAACTGGGTCACAATATGCTAATCCTTCTGCAGAAGTCTTGGTTGGTGCCTTCTTCTTCAAATCCTCAAAGGTTTGATTCTCTAAGAAGACTACATCTCTACGTCTAAATACCTTTTGCTTTTCTGGATCTTAAAACTTGTAACCAAACTGATCATGTGAGTAGCCAAGAAAAATACATTATTTAGTCTTACCATCTAACTTGGACCTCTTATTGAGAACATGTGCAAATACACAACAACCAAACACTCTCAAATACCTATAGGAAACATATTTCCCTGATCATACATGCTCTACAACATCACCATCTAGGGTTGTACATGGTGATAAGTTGATCACATCAACTACAGTCCTCAAAGCCTCATCCTAAAACTTTTTGAATAGCTTGGCCTATGAAAGCATACATCTGATTTTTTCCATGATGATGCAGTTCATCCTCTCTGTAATTGCATTATACTGAGGTGTACCAAGAACTGTCATCTCTTGTTGGATCTCATGTGATATACAATAATCATTAAATAATCCTGTATACTCACCATCATTATCTGATCTTATTCATTTCAATTGCCTTTCTGTCTCCCTTTCAACTCTGGTATGAAATTTTTTTAAGACATTAATAACTTGATCTTTGGTCTTCATAGCATAGGCCCAAACTTTCCTGGAAAAATTATTTATAAAGTGACAAAATAAAGTGCATCACTGATGTTAGGAACATTAACAGATCCACCAGGAGTTTTTGTTCTCAAATGACCACATCCATATGTATAAACACGGTCTAAGACATACATTTTTCTAGATAAAGTAGGACTAATAAATGAAACTCTATGTTGTTTACTAGCCAAACAATTAATACAAGGGTTCAAATATGCATTTCTGAGGTCTGACAATACCTCTCTCTTTGAAAGAGCTTGCAGCCCCTTCTCGCTCATGTGTCCCAGTCACCTATGTCATAACTCTATACTGAAGTCTTTCTCTATAACATTCAGTTGCTTATCATAAGCTTTGCCCTATAAACTGTATAAGGTGTGACATTTCTTTCCATTAGCTACAATAAGAGAACTCTTATTGAGCTTCCATTACCCTTTGTGAAATCTGCTATCATAATCTTCATCTAATCTTCTAACTGAAATTAAATTCAGCCTCAAATCAACTATATGTCTCATATCCTTAAGCACCAACTTGTAGCCAAGGTTGGTCTTTATGTAGATATCACCCATGCCAATGATGTTTGCCATGCTATAGTTGCCCATCTTGACAACACCAAAATTTCCAGACCTGTATGTAGCAAAAAACTTTATTCGTGGTGTAGTATGATAAGAAGCACATGTGTTAATTACTCCCTCAAGATCCTGACACACATAAGAAAAAATATCATCAGAAGAAGACAAAATCAAATAATCACTACCCTGCACTATAGTTGCAATATTATCTTTTGACTCTATAGACTCCACTTCTTTTTTCTCTTTCTTTCTTTTCTTAGGTTGCTCATATTGATTCTTGTAATATCCTTTCTCACCATAGTTATTGTAAACAATATCTTTTCTTAATATTGACTTGCTTCTACCAATACGTGAATTGCTTCTATTCTTAGACTTTGACCTTCCTTTGTTCTTTGAGATAAGTATATGTGAATCATTCTAAGATGTTGTTGAATTCTTTCATCTCAACTCCTCATTCAATAAACAACTTGTTACTTGACTCATGGTGATAACACCATATTGTGCAAAATTACTGAGGGAAACCACTAGTGTCTCCCAACTTTCTAGTAATGAATTGAGAAGTAACATTACTTGCAACTCATCATCAAGAGATATTTTCATAGAGAATAACTAGTTAGTGATACTCTACATTTCATTCAAATGCTCAGCAATAGAAGCACCCTCTTTATATTTTAGGGTTACAAGTTTTCTGATCAAGAAAGCTTTGTTGCCAACTGTTTTTCTTTCATAGAGACCTTCCAACTTTTTCCAAAGAGAATATGTAGAACTTTCAGTAGAAACATGGTGAAAGACACTATCATAGAGCCACTATCGAATAAACCCAATTATTTTTTAATCTAATCTCTTCCACTCATCATCTGTCATAGTTGTGGGTTTTGCACTATCCCCCTGCAAAGGTCCATATAAATCTTTACAATACAAGAGATCTTCAATTCTTGGTTTCCATATCATCCTATTGTTTCCATTCAAGCTAATCATATGAGAAACACTACTGGCCTCCATTTCTGAATACAAAAAATAAATCACCACAACTCTACTCTAATACCAATTGATGGGATATAAAGAGAAATAAACTTTGTATAGAAATAAATACTTGCAGGCCGTAACACGCATCAGAATTAAATGAAAATCACAATCAAATATGACACCAAGATTTACATAGAAAACCCCTCCAAAGTGAAGGGTAAAAGCCACGGGGCAAACTAGAGATAATCTACTATAAGAATAATAAATATACAATTCTCAATCTCTTGCCCAAAGTCTTAGCAACAATCATAAGAGAATAATTGGGATACAATGATCACGTCACTATGCATAATATTTAAATTCTCCCCAAGTAATCACAACAAGAATTTACTGTAGATCTGATCTAACATAAGATGATAACACTACTATATGATTAAGAACAGTCTCTCTACGTTGTCCTTGTTTTCCTCCATTTCTTTCTCTTATTTTTCTACCTTTTTTTGAACCAAGTTGTTGCTGCAATTTGATCTTCGTTGCAGTTTTTCTCATCGTGCTGCTATAATTTTTCTTACTCTTTTCGCAGCCACCCACATCCCTCTAATTTGATCTAGGATTAGATTAAAGGGGATGGATTATGGGCTGTTAAAGCTCATCATGGACTGAATTCATGGGCTTTTAGCCCAACGAGATTTAAGTTGGGAGGTGCAACCTTCATGGAAGTACCGGGATCATTGAAATGTACGTCTACTGTCTTGTTGCTAGCTATATAGTACACGATGAACACCAAAAGGTGCACAAAAAAGGGTCCGCTCATCTTCGACTTGGCATCCCATTAGGGTTTCCTGTAACTTGTGCTGACGACATGACAGCGGAGCCTCGATTGAATTTTAGCGAGTCACTTACAAGGATGGCTGGCTATGGAGTCTGAGAGCTAAGTAACCTGAAAGCTTCTCGAAAGCAAACTTAAAGAGGTGGTTGATCACCATAATATGATCATAAACGTCTTGTTTTGTTGGTCATAGGCTCTGTTGCAACAATGCTACCGATCAGTGGAGGATGTTGCTCCACCATAGCATTCTTAAAAGTCTAGGGTTGGAATCGGTGTGTTTCTGACCTATTAAGCAAGGTCTTCAGAGACAGGTTAACCATGGTCTTCGTGCAATAATGCTACCGGTCGGTGGAGGATGTTGCTCCACTACAGCATTCTAAAAGTCTAGGGTTGAAAGTTTCTGACCTCTGACCTAGCAAGCAAGCTCTTCAGAGACGGGCTAACCATGATACTCCTCCTCTCTAATGTCCTTTTATTCTTTATCTACATTGGTGATACTGTTGTGGTTATATTTCCCTCGAAGAATGCACAACCACATCATCAGTGACATATGTCTTTGAGATGATGAACAGAAAAGTGTTAGTTTGGCAAGTCCCATAGTCCAACATCGGGAAAATAAGGCTTGTTATCTCTTATTGGAACTATAAATAAGGGTCTGGACTTTGAAATCAGATGCACCACAAGAAAAACCTAAGTGTTTGATTTGGGTTTAAGTCCACACTCAATTAAATAGTTTGGGCTTATAGTTTGGGTTTTTTCTTGTTTAGTATTTTCGGGTGTTTTATGGCCTATGAATATCTTTCTAAGGCATTTGTAATAGTCTCTCTTTTATAGTAGTGATTTGCTCCTCTTTCGTCCGTGGATATAGGTCAAGGTCAATTGACCGAACCACGTAAATTTGGTGTTCTTGTCGCTTTTATCTTTTCGTTTTAATATCTTTGTTGGGTTACCAAAATTACCCTTTAGTAAATTTCCTAGGGCTAGCTCTAACAAACTAGTATCAGAGCTTGGCTTCAGGATCTTTTGGCAACGGTGACAATAACAAAGATTGTTGTCGAGAAATTTGATAGACATTTACTGCAACTTGCTCCGGTGCGTCAATCGCTTCTTCCGGCGAGCTTCCATCGATCATCCGATGAACCCTCGGTGATGCTCCTGCGGACTTCCGGTAAACTCCTGGACTTGCGACGATCCACTTGGCGAGTTTCGATGAGCTTCTTTTAGCAAGATCCTGGACTTCTCGGATTTGTTCTCGTAGAACCTCTGATGACCATCCGGACTTCCATCGAACTCTCGAACTCCTAACGTGATCATAGTCTTGACTTCGGCGCAACTCCTACTGCATGTCTTAGTTAATCCTGCACATGTAAAACAAAACTTCGATCGAGACAATTAATCCTAAGCAATTAACCAAGTTGTCCGGCATGTCATTGGTCCCTCGACGCTTTGTCTGATTCTTCGGCGCATCGTCCTCTCCTACGGCCTATTGCCCAATCGGTCAGTTGACTCCGCAACTCCGATATCCTTAGCACAATACCCGCTCTTCTTGGCCCAATGCTCGAGTCTATGGCCCGAAGCCTTCTGTCGATACATCGACCGATCCACCGGCCCGACGTCCAATCTTCTAACATGTTCCTCCAGCACAACATGATTTTTCCTGCTTTAATTGTCTCATCCTGATCGAAGTATCTTGCATCACTCAAAACGCAGATTAAAACGTAAACACATATCAAGTGGTTTCATCATCAAAATACGAGATTCAACAGGAAGGTTGTCGACGATGGTCCATCGATCAAGCATGAGGTATCTCACATCACTTGCAAGCAGGTGATAAAACAAACGGGATAGAAAAGCAGATTGACAATATAGATAAATTGTTCATGCATCATAAATAAAAACCAAATAATACTTTTTCGTGATCGAAAGGTGCTAACAAATAGATATAAAATATTTGATTTTACAAACATAACTCTGATACCGATTGTGAGCAAAAAAAATATATCCTTATGTTATGAGAAAAAAAATTAATATTAAAATATAAAATCAAATAACAATAGATCAAATTTATGATATATACCTTTCAAAGTCATTCAAAAAGCTTTTATCTGATCTAGAAGTATACCATTATCGGATCCGAAAGGTATAGCAATGTCGATCTATAAGTAGAACTAGACTCGCCTTCTCCTCTCTTCCTAACTTCACAGGACCGCTATGAGTAATCGATTAAGGACAAAAGAATGATGAGAAAAGATATATAATCTTTCAATGATTAGTTCACATAACTTAGAAGAGATGAGAGAAAATCTATAACATCTCAATGACTAGTTCACATGATTAAAAGGTGATGAGAGAAGATATCATGTATTCACTTATCCATATATCCACACATCATGTGTTTAGTCCTTATAAGGTTACGTCTATTTATAAATAAGAGTAGAAAGAGGGTAGGATAAATAATTAGGAGAGTTTTTTCGATCAAGATCTATCTCCTAAGAAATACTATTATAATTAAGTTTTTTTATTGATTAATAACCATAATTAGAATCTAATCATGTTTAAAATATATTTTATTTAATTAAAATATAATAATATAATCTAATAGTCTGTATTTATTAGATAAGGATATGAAAGTGAGAGACTTAGGTAAGTGGATAATCAGGTCTGTACTATAACGGCGGATTAGAAAGTGAGAGATGAGGTGTGCAACTATTTAGTATTTGACATACGATTCACGCATTCACAATAATGCAAAGTGATTCCTCGAAAAAGGAACTTAGCTTTGTGGGCGTCGGTTGTTTGTGGTGCAGACATGTCCGAATATGAAAGCCAATAATTGAAGAGCAATTTAACTATTGCACAAAAGCTTAAAGGATTAATGTCATGATGTGGAGAACTAAGAATCTAAATCCAGACATAGAGGGCAAAATTGATTAACTGCTTCTCTAAACCTCAAGTTAATCCACGTGTTAGACATAAATCCTATTAGGATAAGATGTTAAATCATTGTTAGTTCTATCTCCACCACATAGTGACCCAATTATGATAAAGATTTAATAATTTCAATTCCATCACTGATGATTTGGTGTTAATATTGACCCACCAGTCTATACAAATAAATTTATCTTACTTAAATTTAAATATTTTGATAGATTATGATTAGAATTTGGATTAATGATTCTAGAAGTATAGTTATCAGGATTTATTCTTATAAATATATACTGAGTCCTAAGATTTGAGAGGTAGAGGTAAGGTACTTTAGAGTGTATCTCTCTAGAGGATCTAGAAAATATTAAGAAATTTATTTTTCTTATTTATGTGAGGGAGTGTACTAAGTGTTTTTGGCTTCGGTTTGGGTTAACTCAAGTGAGAGTAATCCCTTGTACTAATTTTTCTCATATAGTTAAGAATTTATTTATTTTTTTTCCATGAACATAGGTAGGGGGTTGTGGAAGAATGCTAAATCTTGTGTCGACTTTTTAAATATATTTTTTAATATTAATCTTAGGGTTTTTTTATTTTTATTTATTATTAATCTTAAGAGTTTTCTTTTTTATTACATATTATTATTATTATTATTACTATTAATAGTAGGTAGGGAGTTGTAGCTACTGGTGTACTAAGGGTTTCATGGTCCTGTTGAATGAAAGATTGCATCAAGGGTTGTATCATATGGAAATAAATAGTAAAGACATCAAAGTGCTGAAAATAAGTTAGGGGATGATAAATACATATAACAATAAGTTTTATTTGCAATAAATAAATGATCATAATTATGATTTTTAGGATGTAGATAATTATTCGGGAAAAAATCCAGTAATAGTAAGATAAGTGAGATGAATGTCTCTTTTTTGAATCAAGTAGTATCATTGACTTAATGCAGCTATATACGATTCATTAGTAGGTTTGTTGGAATTTGGTGTTGGATCATGAACCAATTCAATTCATATATGTTAGAGCTAGCCTCAGGATATTTACCAAAGGGTACTTTTGGTAATCCAATAAAGACAATAAAGCGGAAGAATAAAAGAAATGATAATAACACTAGATTTACATGGTTCGGTCAATTAACCTTCACCTACACGAACAAAAGAGGAGCAAATCACTACAATAAAAGAGACTATTACAAATGCCTTAGGAAGATGTTCCTAGGCCATAAAACACTCGAAAATATTAAACAAGAAAAACCTCAACTATAAACCCAAACTATTTAACTGAGTATGGACTTAAACCCAAAATAAACACTTGTGGTGCATCTGACTTCAAATCTCAAACCATTATTTATAGTTTTAATAGGAAATAACAAGTCTGATTTTTTCGATGTAGGACTATGAAACTTGCCAGACTAACAATATAGATGTGAGTAATTCTTTAAGTCAATGGTTTAGTTTTGTATATAAGGCAAAAAGTGAAAAAATACTCACCAAGGTAGGAATTATTAGAGTCGAAAATATTTTAGGAGTTGTAATTAGGTTTTAACTGCTTGGGAGGAGTTTTAATTAAATTCTAGCTACTTGAGATGAGTTTTAATTAAATTTGAATTTTTTGATGGATGAGGATTATAATTTAGATTAGAGACTAGGAATAATCATTAAAGAATTAAAATTTATTCCTATAAATATATATTTAATCTCAAGATTTTGATGTAAGAAAGAGAGACGATGCTTATAAGGGTTTTTCTCTAATAAATCTAGAGGATTGAAAAAAAGGTTTAATGGATTTAGGTGAGAGAGTGTGCTAAGTGATTTTAGACTTTGAGTTTGGGTTAGCTGAAGAAAAAATAATTTCTTGCATTAATAGAGTTATCGAACCATAGTATTACGTTAATTTTTGATATGTTTTTTTATTATTAATCTTATCATTTTTCTTTTTGGCTAAAGTTTTCTCGACCTCCCTCGAGAAAACTGTACAGAAGGGCAATCTGTACCTTCCATCACAGGTCAAATTAAAGGGGATGCGAAGTAGTGATGAGAGCGTGTTCCCGTTTCTTTCCTAGCTATTAAGATGCCAACGAAGACTGATAACGACGAAGCAGAGCACGCTGAAACACGAGGAGATGATGTGTTTCTCTGAAGCTGTCTTGGTGGTACCTCCATGCATTCATTTACTATCGTCCAGCCATGCCACCGTCTCCTTTAACTTAGTGCGGACAGTGACATACAAACAACCTTCTTGGTGGTACCTTCGTTCATTCATTTACTATTTTCCATCTCCTTTGACTTTGTTAATACTGTCACAGAAAATGGTGTTTTTGCTGTCTATGTATTCTCCGAAGTAAGTTACAGTTTCTGCACAACCACAGTGGACAGAGTACTAGGCCACTAGATTTTTATGAACACTGCATTTTTGGAAAGCAGAAAATAGTCAGCTTCAATTCTCCGATAGTTCACAAAACAAAAGGTACTCTTGACTATATTCATTCAGACCTTTGGGGTCCAGCTCATGTTCAGTCTAAGGGTGGTGCCAGGTATATGTTGACTTTCATTGACGATTATTCCAGAAAAGTTTGGGTTTATTTTGTAAAGCATAAAAATGATATTTTTCTAACCTTTAAACAATGGAATGCTTTGATTGAGAAGCAAACAGGTAAACATATTAAGCAGCTTCGAATAGATAATGGCATAGAATTTTGTGAAGGTGACTTTGATGAATTCTGCAAAAATGAAGGATTCGTTCGGCATCGCTCTGTTAGGATGACGCCTCAACAAAATGGTGTGGCCGAACGTATGAACAGAACACTCTTGGAGAGAGCAACGTGTATGATCTCAAATGCAAGACTGACAAATGACTTTTGGGCAGAAGCGATTAATATAGATTGTTACGTTGTCAACCGCGCTCCTTCTGCAGTACTTAACTTTAAAACTCTGGAGAAAGTTTGGTTAGGTACTCCTTCTGATTACTCTGATTTAAAATTTTTTGGGTGTCCAACATACATGCATGTAAATGAAGGAAAATTAGAGCCTCGAGCTAAAAAGTGTATTCTTCTTGGGTATGCTTCTGGGGTGAAAGGATACAAATTATTGTGTTCTGATCCCAAATCACTAAAATTTATAATCATTTGATATGTTACTTTTGATGAATTGTTTATATTATCTTTCAAAGAGGAATCTACTAGTTGTACAAATGATAGTGCGCAGAAGCAGATGGAGCTTGAGATTGGTAATTCAGATTCTTTTAAGTTGAACTCTTCTACTCAAAAAATGCTAATAGATGGTCCCGAATCTACTGATAAAGATGATCTAGAGGAAGAGCAATATTCCATAGCCAAGGATAGACCACTGAGAAATATTCGACCACCACAAAGATATGTAAATTTGGTTGCATATACTTTGTCTGTTATAAAAGAAACAAGTGAAGTTGGTGAGCCTACTTCCTACTTAGATGCAGTTTCTTATGATAATTCCTCAAAGTGGTTGATCACGATGAATGAAGAAATTGAATCTCTCCATCAGAATAGAACTTGGGATCTTGAGAAGCCGCCTTCCGGTAAGAAAATTGTTGGATGAAAATGAGATACTATTACTGAGGGAAAAGTCCTTGTTCAGAAAATTTATACGAAAGACAATCCAGCTGATATACTTACGAAGCCTCTTCCAGTTTACAAGTTCAAGCAGTGCTTGGACTTTGTTGGTGTTCATTGTTGGTGATTGTCCGTTGGGGCTTTTATGATGAAGGTGGAGCAAATTTGTTGGGACATGCCAAGGTGGAGATTTATTAGTTTGGCAAGTCCCATAGTCCTACATCGGGAAAATCATGCTTGTTATCTCTTATTGGAACTATAAATAAGGGTCTAGGCTTTGAAGTCAGATGCACTACAAGAAAAACCTAAGTGTTTACTTTGGGTTTAAATCCACACTCAGTTAAATAGTTTGGACTTATAGTTTGGGTTTTTCTTGTTTTGTATTTTCAAGTGTTTTATGGCCTAAGAACATCTTCGTAAGGCATTTGTAATAGTCTCTCTTTTATAGTAATGATTTGCTCCTCTTTCGATCGTGAATGTAGGTCAAGGTCAATTGACCGAACCACATAAATCAGGTGTTCTTGATGTTCTTGTCGTTTTATCTTTTCACTTTATTGTTTTTGTTAGATTACTAAAATTAGCCTTTGGTAAATTTTCTGGAGCTAACTCTAACAAAAAGTCCTATAAAAGAATCAGGAATAATCAAATTACAAGTAATAAGAACTAATTGTGGTTCTGATTATGGGATAATGAGTCAGTTAAATGCCTTCTTGTAGACCATATATAGTCGTCCTGGCGTGCAAAAAGCTCTGCGTTCCATGCACCATCGTGTTCTTAGGAAAGGCATGAGCATGAGGGTGGAAGAAGTCCTTCACATGGTTGGAGGGGCAGGGGAAACCAGCTATGCCTCCAATTCTAAGTTTCAGGTGGTTCCTCTTGAACTGTTTGTATGAACTTAAAAGCTTATACATACCTAGCATTCACCACATCCGATCATGGTTTGCTGACTGCGTCACAGGAGAAGCACTTCTCATGACGAAGCCAGTACTGGACGATGCAATAGGAGGGGTTTACAAGTCGCTACACCCTGTGAAGATGGTGGTCGCCGACTTAGGTTGCTCCTCGGGCCCCAACACTTTCGTGGTGATGTCCGAAGTGCTCGACGTCGTCAGCGACCTACGACGAAGTCTGCAGGAACGTCAGGAGCCACCGGAGATCCAGTTCTTCTTAAATGACCTTCCGGGGAACGACTTCAATCACGTTTTCCGGTGTCTGGGCGAGTACAAGAGGAAGGTCGAGCAAGAGAAGGGGAATCTGCTGGTGCCCTACTACGTGGTGGGAGTGCCGGGCTCCTTCTACGGCAGGCTTTTCCCACGTCGGAGCGTCCACTTCGTCCATTGTTCTGGATCTCTCAACTGGCTCTCTCAGGTTGACCTCCTCTTAAACGGTAGTATACGAAGCAGTCGATACTGCTGTCTGATAGCTCATTCTAGCTATCCTGAAACGTCAGGTTCCTCAAGGACTCGACACCGAACGGGGTGCCTCACTCAACAACAAGAACATCTACATTACAGAGACAAGCCCACCGGAGGTTGTGAAAGCATATCAACAGCAATTCCGAAGAGACCTTTCAGAATTTCTCAGGTGTCGGCATGCAGAACTCTGCTACGAAGGCAGACTGGTGATTTCATTTGGAGGCAGGAAAAGTAATTGCCCGACCTACGGACAGATGAGACACCTCTGGGGACTCTTAGCTGAGGCCCTGAACGCTTTGGTGTTAGAGGTAAGAAGTAACATCGATTGATGACATCGTGACAACTGATTCATCGAGTTATTTACGTATCAAATCCAGGGAATGATAGAGGAGGACAAACTGGTAACCTTCAATCTGCCACGTTATGCGCCTTCCATGGAAGAAGTGAAGGCAGTCATCCATGGTGATGGTCTGTTCGATGTAGAAGAAGCACAAGTTTTCGAGGCTAATTGGGACGCGTTCGACGACTCAGACGATGATTCTGCTGCATTCGACAGTGATCTAAGCGGCAAAAACGTGGCAAAATACGTAAGAGCAGCGGTGCAACCATTGATTTCGGAGCAATTCGGCGACGCCATTCTCGATGAGCTGTTCGCTAGATATGCAGCAAATGTTTCGAGGCACCTCCTTCAGCAGAAAACTAAGCATAGCGTGTTTGTCATTTCCTTGAAGAAAAAGAATGAAAGCCATCTCGCTGCTGGTTGATGGACGGACTTGCAATGTGCATTCGACTCCATACTATTATGTTGCACTTTATACTTCTTTTTTAACAAGGTTATTAAGCCATCAACCCTTATACTTCTATTACACAACTAGGAAAGTGAAAAATGAGGGAGTAATCAATTATGGTTCGGGATGGATATTATATTGAAAATTTTGTTTAATATCTGATATCACATTGTATCTATCCATCGATCCATTCTCGCTCTAGTGATCCCAAAGTGTCAGGTTCCTCAAGGACTTGACACTGAACAGGGAGTCTCACTCAACAAAAAGAAGGTCTACATTGCAGAAACAAGCCCACCGGAGTGTCATAAAAGCATATATCAAGATCAATTCCAAAGAGATCAACTCGAGATTTGCAGCTAATGTTTCGAGGCATCTCCTCAAAGAGAAAACTAAGCAGAACGTATTTGCCAATTCTTGAAGAAAAAGGATGACAGCCATTTTGCTGCTGCCTGATGTTCGACTCCGTCCTTTGCGTCGCAATAGGAACACTAGACATTTCGTCGAACACCCTTTTGAGTGTCGTTGCGAGTTGCACCAAAGAGCACTGTCCTTGGGCAGTAAACCACCATCTTGTAGACTATATACAGAGTCCGGGGGCTTAAAACTTAGCATTCCATGTTGGGGATGGAGGAGCAAGGAAAAACAGAATACTACAATACGAGTAAAAAGAATCCTTTCGATTCAAGAAAACTGTTGTAGTATTAAAAGCAGGAGGAACACTTACAAGATACCAAGTGCACACAGACTCTCTATCTATCTGTCTCTTTCTCTATATCTTGCTACATGAACTACGGTCCTATTTATAGGACCTAATGACAACCACCCTATAACTACTAGATCAAGGTAATTATTGAAATCACCCTATAACTACTAGATCATGATTGAGGTGGTTATTTAAATTATCCTATAACCACTAAATCATGATAACAATCTAGATAGATAACTATGAATCAAATCTCAACACTCCCCCTTGATTCATAGTTACATACACCAATTTGCAACATAAGATAAACATGCTTTCCTTTCGGACTGGAAGTGATTTGGTGAGGATATCCGCAACTTGTTCATCCGTTCCATAATACTTCATTGTTATGGCTCCACTTGCCTGAAGTACTCTTTTGATCATCTAAAGCCCCTGCACAATTAGTATCAGTAAAACCAAATAATTTGCATTTAAATTTTGTTTTGAACATCCATTTTAACCCAATCGCTTTCTTTTCTTTCGGTAGATCCATTAGCTCCCAAGTTTTATTCTTCTCAATTGACTTGATTTCCTCCTTCATTGCTTTTCTCCATTCCTCTTTTTTAACTGCTTCCTCAAAAGTTGTCGGATCTGAAATAAACAAAGCAAATGTTGAGTTATAAATTTCTGTCAGTGATCTGAAATTTCTTGGAGGGGTTTCATCTGAGGAATCCGAATTTGAACTGCTATTGGGTGAGGTTGACGATGAATTTGTTGGAGCAGGATCTGTCACTTGATTCTGCGGAGTGTCTAGTTCTGTTGGAATCTGCATTTGTGTTTCACCTTTATTGGTCTCCCAATTCCAACTTGCCCTTTCATCAAACATAACATTTCTGTTAATAATAACTTTGCCACTAACAGGGTTATATAATCGATATGCTTTCGATTGTAAAGAATAACCAATTAAAATGCATTTCTCTGATTTTTCATCAAGCTTGTGATGATTTTGTGAATTCACCAAAGCATAAGCAATACAACCAAAAATTCTTAGATGTCTAACACTTGGTTTCATACCATACCAAGCCTCAAAAGGAGTTTGATTCATAACAGCCTTTATTGGTGAAATATTCAACAAATAAACTGCTGTTGCAATTGCTTCTACCCAAAACTGATTTGGAAGATGTTTTCCTTTAAGCAAACTTTTTGCCATTTCAATGACAGTCCGATTCTTACGCTCAGCTACACCATTTTGCTCCGGTGTATATGGTGCTGTCAATTCTCTGTGAATACTATTTTCTTCACAAAAAGAACTAAACTCATTAGATAAAAATTCACCACCTCTATCTGTCCGAAGTGTTTTTATATATCTACCACTTTGTCTTTCTACAAGTACCTTAAACTTTCGAAAATTATCAAATGTTTCAGATTTCAATTTCAAAAAATATACCCAACTCATGCGACTATAATCATCCGTAAACAATAAAAAATATTGACTTCCACCAAATGATTTTGTATTCATAGGTTCACATAAGTCAGCATGAATTAATTCAAGACAATTAGATGCTCTCCATGCTTTTCCAATAGGAAATGATTTTCTACTTTGTTTGCCATAAATACATCCTTCACATACATCAAGTGTATTAATCTTAGGCAATCCAAAAATCATTCCTTTTTGACTTAACAACCTTAAACCTTTAATGTTAAGGTATCCATATCTTAAATGCCATAAACTAGACTCATTCTTTTGAGTTGTGATAGGCGCATGCCTTTCAATATTTGACACATCAAGTGGAAACATCTTGTTTTGTGTCATGCAAACATTTACTATAATCAAACCAGATTTCTTATCTCTAATAGTGCATGAACCATCATCAAATATTACTGAATATCTATCATTTACTAATTGTCCAACACTCAACAAGTTATGTGATAAAGTAGGAACAAAGAAAACATTATCAAGGTATTTTACCTTTCCTTGATTTGTCTTCACCTCAATTGTTCCTTTCCCTTCCACTTAGATTTGCTTGCTATCTCCAAATCTAACTTTCAACTTGTGAGTTTCATCAATATCTCTAAATATTGATTTTATGCCTGACATATGATTAGAACATCCACTATCCAGAAACCAAATATCATTTGAGATATTATGAACATGTGAATGAGTCATAAACAACTTACTATTTTCCTCATTTTTCTCCACATAGCTTGCTTGCTTTTCTCTTTTCCGGCAATCTGCCTTCATGTGACCAAACTTTTTACAATAGTGATATCGAATTCCACTTTTGTAATTTTTTTTATCATCATTTGATTGCCCTTGTTCATCAAAGTGTCCTCTTCCTCTTCCATTTCCTCTACCACGAAATCCTCCTTTGCCACGTCCTCTTCCTATTGATTTTTTGTCTTCTTTTGAAGTAGAAGACTCCTCCTTAACCTGAAATGCTTTTTCTTCACTTTTTTCAAGTGATCTGTTCAACCTTACTTCATGTGCTTGCAAGGAACCCATTAGTTCATCAAATGAATAAGTAGATAAATCTTTTGATTCCTCAATTACGGCAACAATATGATCAAATTTCGGAGTTAAACTTCTCAAAACTTTTGCAACAATTATATGATCAGGAAGATATTCACATAAGATTTCATTTGACTAACAATTTCAGTCACTCGAGAAAGAAAATCTTGCACTGATTCATTGCTTTTCATGAACAAAATTTCAAACTCACGACGGAGGGTTTGAAGTTTTACCGTAATCACCCTTGATGAGCCTTGAAATTCATTTTGAAGTATCAACCAAGCTTGCTTTGAGGTTGTCGCTGCTGCAATTCTTGAGAAGATCGTCTCATGTACAGCTTATTGAATGAAGAACAATGCCTTTGAGTCATTCTTTCTATTCTCCGTCAGCCTGATTTCGTCATCTGGATCTGCATATCCATTCTCTATTAAGTCCCAAAGATCTTGAGACTTGAATAGAGTCTTCATCTTGATACTCCAAAATTCATAACTTTTGCCCGAGAAGATGGGGATAAGGGGTTGAGACATGGAATTGCCATTGAAAGCCATAATGCCCAGTTCAGATTGAAACTAGGCTCTGATATCACAAATGTTGGGGATGGAGGAGCAAGGAAAACCAGAATACTACGATACGAGTAAAGAGAATCCTTTCGACTCAAGAAAACTGTTGTAGTATTAAAAGCAGGAGGAACACTTACAAGATACCAAGTACACTTACAAGATACCAAGTGCACACAGACTCTCTATCTATTTGTCTCTTTCTCTATATCTTGCTACATGAACTACGGTCCTATTTATAGGACCTAATGACAACCACCCTATAACTACTAGATCAAGGTAGTTATTGAAATCACCCTATAACTACTAGATCATGATTGAGGTGGTTATTTAAATTATCCTGTAACCACTAAATCATGATAACAATAAAAAAATATAATCATATAAAAATAATCTTTAAAAATAAGTAAATAAAATTATACCTTTATATAAATAATAAATCGTATTGGTTTCTCATTAAATCATTTGATAATTTTATAATTTTAGATAAAGTTATTAGATACTTTAAAATTAAAAAAACTATGTTAGCATCCTACAAGGGCTGAAATGCTAATATAACATCTAGATCAAATGTATTTGCATTTGGAACGTAGTATTTGCATTGACACTCCATAGTATAACATCTAGATCAAATGTATCTTGTCGTTTGCTATGACACTCCATAGTATTTGCATTAGGAACGTAGCTGCTGCCCGCAAGTGAAATGATGACCACTAAAGGTCATTTCCCATAATAATATTGTTGTCGACAAAGTTAGGTGTTGTCGACAAAGTTAACTGCTTGGGAGGAGTTTTAATTAAATTTAAATTTCTTGATGGATTAGGATTATAATTTAGATTAGAGACTAGGAATAATTGTTAAAGAATTAAAATTTATTCTTATAAATATATATTTAGTCTCAAGATTTTGATGAGAGAAAGAGAAATAAGATACTCGATGCTTATAGGGGTTTTTCTCTAATAAATCTATAAAGGGTTGAAAAAACAAGTGAGAGGGTGTGCAAGTGATTTTAGGCTTGAGTTTGGGTTAATCGAAGAAAAAATAATTTTTTGCATTAATAGAGTTATCGAACCATAGTATTACGTTAATTTTTTATTTATTTTTTTATTATTAATCTTATCATTTTTCTTTTTGGCTAAAGTTTTCTCGACCTCCCTCGAGAAAACTGTACAGAAGGGCAATCTGTACCTTCCATCACAGGTCAAATTAAAGGGGATGCGAAGTAGTGATGAGAGCGTGTTCCCGTTTCTTTCCTAGCTATTAAGATGCCAACGAAGACTGATAACGACGAAGCAGAGCACGCTGAAACACGAGGAGATGATGTGTTTCTCTGAAGCTGTCTTGGTGGCACCTCCATGCATTCATTTACTATCGTCCAGCCATGCCACCATCTCCTTTAACTTAGTGCGGACAGTGACATACAAACAACCATCTTGGTGGTACCTTCGTTCATTCATTTACTATTTTCCATCTCCTTTGACTTTGTTAATAGTCACAGAAAATGGTGTTATTGCTTTCTATGTATTCTCCGAAGCATGTTACAGTTTCTGCACAACCACGGTGGTCCTTCTTATAAGCTATTTATGTTGGGTCCCTGGGCTTGGATAATTTGGGTCATAAGCCCAAATCAACTAATTGGAGATTAGAGAGAACGAAATTAGGGTCAGATTAGAGAAAGAGCGTGCAGCGCGGCGGCGTACAGAGAAAAGAGGAGAGAGAAATAGAAAGAAAAAATAAGGTTTTTGAGTTTTTCTGTTTGACGATCGGTGGCAAAACGTTGTCAGTTTTGGCCCAAATTTTATGTGGAGAATCCTTGCAGCAAACTCTACAATCCTAATGGTGTTGATCTACAGTTTACCCTCTCTAAGGTACTTTACTGCGATATCCATTCTGTGAGATCTAGAATTCTCTTTTGAGGAGATCTGATGAAGATATGCTATTCTTGAGCCAAGATCTATGATCTTGATGTTATTCTGATCCTCTAGTTATTCTAGAGAAGACCTACTGTAAACCTGTTATCATTATTATTGATAGTGGAAGTTTGAGGTGGACTACGGTCCCGTGGTTTTTCCCACATTGGGTTTTCCACGTTAAAAAGATTTGGTCTCACTGTGTGATTGATTTATTGCTCTATTATCTATGCAGTGCTAATTGATATTAACATTTTGATATCAAGTTGGTATTTTGATGAGGAACCTATTTTGATACACAAAGAGGGAAAAGAATTATTCCGCATTAACAAGTTTCTTCCCAACAAGTGGTATCAGAGCATCAGGTTGTTTGGTGCTAGTTTTCTTGTGTGATTGAAATGGAGCAGTCAGATGGTATGATTAAATTGAACTCATCAAATTATTCCACTTGGAAGCGTCTGATGGAAGATTTGCTCTATTGCAAAGATTTGTATAAGCCTATCAAGGTTAAAGATAAACCTTCTATTATGGATGATGAAGAATGGGAAGTTCAACATAGAAAAGCTATTGCCTATATTAGAAAATGGATGGATATAAACTTGCATGAGCATATTTCAGATGAAATCAGAGCTGATATTGTTTGGCAAAGGTTAGAAAATCTCTTTGCGAAAAAGACAGTGGGAAATAGAATTTCTCTCCTCAGAAGGCTTGTAAATTTGAAGTATAAAGATGGTGGTAATATTGTTGAGCACATAAGCCTATTTTAGAGTCTTGCAAACAAGTTGATTGCTATGAAAATGAATATAGATGATGAGATGCAAAGATTATTACTTCTCAGCTCTTTACCAGAAAGTTGGGAAACGTATGTGATGACTATTTGTAACTCCACGTCAGAGGGGACTCTAACCATAGATATGGTTAAAGACAATTTGCTAAATGAAGATGCAAGAAGGAAAGAATAGGGTGAATCTTCTTCTGGTGCATTTGTTACTGAAAAACAAGAAAGACGTGGAAGAAGTCATAGCAGAAATCCATATGGTTATAGAGGAAGATCCAAGTCTAGAAGAGATATCAAATGTTTTCACTGTAATAGGCCAGGTCATATGAAGAAAGAGTGTAGGTTTTTGAAGCGAGAACAAAATGAAATGAAGAAAAATGAGAAAGAGATCAATACAGTTGCTGCTGAAGGTAATATTACTATTGTCTGTGATGATGGGTGTGTAAGCCTTGTAGCTCAGGACAGTAATTGGGTAATTGACTCTGGTGCTTCATTTCATGTTACTTCTCATGGTGATTTCTTTAGATCTTACAGTGCTGGTGATTTTGGTAATGTCAGAATGGGAAACAATGATACATCTAAGATTGTGAGTATTGGAGATATTTGCTTAGAGACCAGTATTGGGAGCAAATTGATACTCAAAGATGTAAGGCATGTTCCAAATATTCGTCTTAACTTGATATCTACAGGTAGACTTGATGATGAGGGCTTTGCACATTATTTTGGTGAAAGTAAATGGAAACTCACTAAAGGTTCTCTAATTGTGGCAAAAGGAAAGAAGATTAACTCTTTTTATATCATGGAAGCTAAGCTACACAAAGGAGAGATTAATGCAATTCGAAAAGGTGAAAGTATAGATCTTTGGCATAAGAGGCTTGGACATATCAGCGAGAAGGGACTTCAAACTCTTGCTAGAAAGCAGTTCTTACCAGAGTTGCAAGGTACATCTCTTAAATCTTGTGATCATTGCTTAGCTGGAAAAACACATAGAGTTGCATTTCAGACATATCCATCATCTAGAAGATCTGATGTTATTGATTTAGTTCATACTGATGTTTGTACTATGCAAACTAGAACTCTTGGAGGTGCTCTTTATTTTGTTACTTTTATTGATGACCATTCTAGAAAAGTTTGGGTTTTTGCTTTGAAATCTAAAGACCAGGTACTCGATGTTTTCAAGGAGTTTCATGTTAATGTTGAAAGAGAAACTAGCAGAAAGCTAAAGAGTGTTCGATCAGATAATGGTGGCGAGTACAGGAGTCCTTTTGAGAATTATTGCAGGTTCCATGGTATCAGGCTTGAGAAAACTGTGGCAGAAAGGATGAACAGAACCATTGAAGAAAGGATTAGGTGTATGCTTTCCCACGCCAAGTTACCAAAGTCATTTTGGGGGGAGGCTATGAGAACTACAGTTGACCTGATAAATCTTTCTCCATCAGTTCCTCTGCAAGGTGATGTTCCAGAGAGAGTATGGAGAGGAAAAGATATATCTTATAATCATTTGAGAGTCTTTGGGTGTAAAGCATTTGTTCATATTCCCAAAGATAAGAGGTCCAAGCTTGATAATAAGGCAAAAGCATGTATCTTCTTGGGATATGGTCATGAAGAGTTTGAGTACAGATTATGGGATCCAGTGAACAAGAAGATTATTAGAAGCAGAGATGTTGTGTTTCTTGAAGACCAATTGTTTGATGATGGTGATAATGTTGAGAAGCCAGAAACCTCTGTTTATATTCCTTGGAGTTTGGGTCCAGTTCCTTCACCTGTAGTTCATGATGATCATGAGGGAGATGAACAAGAAGATTATGGTGAGAATACTAGTGATGATACACCTACAGTTGATGATGCTGAACCAACTGAACAGGCACCTCCACCACCAGTTGAGATTCCATTAAGAAGATCAACTAGAGAGCGACAACCCTCTACCAGATATCCTCCACATGAGTATGTTATGCTTACTGACGGGGGAGAGCCAGAAACTTACCAAGAAGCTATTCTATATGAGAATAAGAGTGAGTGGGTTAAAGCCATGCAAGAAGAGATGAGATCCTTGCTTGAGAACCACACCTATGACTTGGTAAAGCTGCCGAAAGAGAAGAAAGCTCTCAAGAATAAGTGGGTTTATAAATTGAAGACTGAAAATAATAGCTCACAACAAAGATACAAGGCACGACTAGTTGTGAAAGGATTTAGTCAGAAGAAAGGTATTGACTTTGAAGAAATATTTTCTCCAGTTGTGAAAATGTCCTCTATCCGAGTTGTTCTTGGTTTGGCTGCCCGCTTGAATTTAGAAGTTGAGCAACTTGATGTAAAAACAGCATTTCTTCATGGTGACTTAGAAGAAGAAATTTACATGGAGCAACCAAAAGGTTTCAAAGTCAAGGGAAAAGAAAATCTGGTATGTAAGCTTAGGAAAAGCTTATATGGACTCAAACAGGCACCTAGACAGTGGTACAAGAAGTTTGATTCCTTTATGATGAGCCAAGGGTATGATAGAACTACATCTGATCATTGTGTGTTTATGAAGAAATTTTCAGATGATGATTTTATTATTTTACTGCTATATGTTGATGATATGCTGATTATTGGCCATGATGTTGGAAAAATTGGAAAGCTTAAAAGAGAGCTAAGTAAGTCTTTTGCCATGAAAGACTTGGGATCGGTGAAACAAATACTTGGCATGAAGATTCTTCGTGATAGGAAGAAAAGGAAGATTTGGCTATCTCAAGAGACTTACATTGAAAAGGTTCTTGAAAGATTCAACATGAGTAAAGCCAAAACAGTTTGTTCCCCACTTGCAGGTCATTTCAAGCTTAGTTCGAAACAATGTCCTACAAGTGAGAAAGAAAAAGAAGAAATATCCAGAGTGCCTTACTCATCTGCAGTAGGCAGTTTGATGTATGCTATGGTTTGTACTAGGCCAGATATAGCTCATGCAGTTGGAGTTGTTAGCCGATTTCTCTCAAATCCTGGAAAGGAACATTGGGCAGCAGTGAAATGAATATTAAGATATCTAAGAGGTACTTCCAGGTTGTGTTTATGTTTTGGTGATGATGAACCTGTGTTAGAAGGGTACACAGATGCAAACATGGCAGGTGATACTGATTCCAGGAAGTCCACTTCGGGATTCTTGATGACATTTGCAGGAGGAGTAGTCTCTTGGCAGTCTAAGTTACAAAAGTGTGTTGCCCTATCAACCACAGAAGCAGAATACATAGCAGTTACTGAAGCCTGCAAGGAAGCTTTATGGATGAAAAAGTTTCTATAGGAATTGGGCTTGAAACAGGAAGGATATACTGTTTACTGTGACAGTCAGAGCGCTATTCACCTCTCCAAGAATTCAACATACCATTCTAGATCCAAGCATATTGATGTGAGATATCACTGGATTCGTGATGTGCTTGAGATGAAAGAATTACAGTTGAAAAAGGTGCATACCAATAATAATGGTTCAGATATGTTGACAAAGTCTTTGCCTAAGGAGAAGCTTGAAGCATATAGGCAAAGAGCGGGCTTGGTATAGCCCATCATATGAGCTGGAGGGGGAGAATTGTTGGGTCCAGTCCATATGTGGGCTTGGACAATTTGGGCCATAAGCCCAAATCAACTAATTGGAGATTAGAGAGAATGAAATTAGGGTGAGATCAGAGAAAGAGCGTGCAGCGTGCGGCGACGTGCAGAGAAAAGTAGAGAGAGAAAGTAAGGTTTTTGAATTTTTCTGCTTGACGATCGGTGGCAAAACGTTGTCAATTTCGGCCCAAATTTTATGTGGAGAATCCTTGCAGCAAACTCTACAATCCTAACTGTGTTGATCTACAGTTTACCCTATCTAAGGTACTTTCCTATGATATCCACTCTGTGAGACCTAGAATTCTCTTTTGAGGAGATCAATCCTACGTGATGAAGATATGCTATTCTTGAGCCAAGATCTATGATCTTGATGTTATTCTGATCCTCTAGTTATTCTAGAGAAGACCTACTGTAAACCTGTTATCATTATTATTGATAGTGGAAGTTTGAGGTGGACTACGGTCCTGGTTTTTCCCACATTGGGTTTTCCACGTTAAAAAAATTTGGTCTCACTGTGTGATTGATTTATTGCTCTATTGTTTATGCTATGCTGATTGATATTAACATTTTGATATCAAGAATTATTCCGCATTAACAGGTTTCTTCCCAACAATTTATACTCATGGTGCTCGGAACTTGGTTTTCAAAGGGAGCGAGAGAGAGAGAGAGAGAGAGAGAGAGAGAGAGATGGGCAATAGGATAGAAGGAATCCTTCACATAGGTCGGAGGAGCTGGGGAAACCAGCTACGCCTCCAATTCTATGTTTCAGGTAGTGTTGAACACCCCAACTGTTTGCATGAACTTGAACAACTTACACTTGCGTAGGCGTCAGCATATCTGATCACTGGTTTGCTAACTGCGGCCCAGGAGAAGGTACTTCACATGGCGAAGCCCATATTGGAGACCGCCATAGCAGAGATGTACAGGAGGACGCCGCTCCCCGAGAGGATGGTCGTCGTCGACCTCGGTTGTTCGTCGGGTCCGAACACCTTTCTTGTGGTCTCTGAGGTGCTTGGCATCGTCGGTGACCTATGTCGAAGGCTGGAGCAGAAGCCACCGGAGATCCAGTTCTTCTTGAACGACCTCCCGGGAAATGACTTCAATAATGTCTTCCGGTCTTTGGAAAGATATGAGAAGAAGATGGAGGAGGAGAAGGGGGACCTGCTCGTGCCTCATTACGTTGTGGGCGTTCCCGGTTCCTTCAACGGGAGGCTTTTCCCGTGTAACACTGTGCACTTCTTCCACTCTAACTTCTCTCTCATGTGGCTCTCTCAGGTCGATCACTACTGTGCTTTCTCATGTCATGCATGCGGTGTTGCACTGAGTTGATGTTGTACTACTGATCATGAACTATGTGTCATAGGTTCCACAAGGTCTCGAGAGTGAGCAGGGTGTTCCGGTGAACAAGGGCAACATCTATATTGCGGAGAACAGTCCACCCCAAGTCGTGAAAGCATACCAAGAACAACACCGGAGAGACTTCTCCACGTTCCTCAAATCTCGTTACGTAGAACTAAGCATCGGATGGGGAATGGTATTAACATTCCTAGGAAGAAGAAACAAACACCCAGCCAACGACGAGCTAAGCTATCTTTATGGATTACTAGCAGAGGCCCTTAACACAATGGTCTCACAGGTACGTCAAATCTTCACCTTACGGAGTAGTGAGAATATTATATTACTTGCGTCGTAAGGAAGGATAAAGAAGAGAAGTGACCCGAGTTATTGTTTATTGAGTTCAGGGAATCATATCAGAAGACAAAGTGGACACCTTCAATTTGCCAATTTATGGAGCTTCGATGCAGGAAGTGAAGTCAGTGATAGAGGAGGAAGGTTCTTTTGATGTAGAGAAAGCGGAGAGCTTCGAGTCCAGTTGGGATCCGTTTGACGACTCCGACAATGTACTCGATGGGAAGAATGTGGCAAGCACTTTACAGGCAGTGATGGAGCCCTTGATTTCACATCATTTTGGGGATGCCATACCCCATGCATTATTCTCACTACTCGCCGATAGTATTACTGCAAGGCATCTCCCAAAAGACAAATGCTACTACACCGTGTTAGTCTTTGCCTTGAGGAGGAAAGCTTGAAGGCCTGCATGCATTACAATGATAATTCATATGATCTAAGTTGTAGTTGCTCTCTAGATATAAGAACATGATGTTGATACTTATTTGTATGTCTCCTACTCAATCAAAAGATATCTGACTCGATTTAGATCGGTCGAACAGAAGTGAGCCTTCGAATTAGTTTTACTTACTACGATTGCAGAATGAAAACAAATTGGCATAAAGAACAGTAATAGCTTGTCGTCATGTCACCGCGGACACGGACATTCGAGATTGGGGGCTCGCAGTTGGCATGATGGCTTGGCCCATCGACTTGTACTCATCGAAACCACTACAAGTCATGAGATGGAAGGTGAGAGTATCATCCTCAAACATTTATTTAGAAAGTAACCGAAAAAACCCTGAAGGCATCAAACCAAGTGGGAGAATTTTTTTTTAATGTGAAAAATGTATACATTCTGCATACCTTCTCTCAGTTTTGGTTCGAGGATAGTGATAGATAAATTCTAGGGCTAACCCCTATGGCAACAATCAACAGTCACGTTAGCATCGACATGAAGTCTCAGCATTGATATGGTGCATCGCATCAACATGATACTTCAAACTCGAGTGGGATGGCTGTTTGTCCCGCACTGTCCGAGGTTGTACTATCACGAACTTAACTGGTTTTGCCTAAGTCGTGCAGCACCCTTGTGTGTCCGTCCGTAAAGATCAGCCTCCACGAATCTCTCATGGTCCCTTAGGACCTACAAAAGAGAAAACATATTAGAGAAATTACCTCACTTGGGATCCATAAGTAATTATTTTAGGAATCACTTTATAACCAATGCAAATACAAACAAACGTCATAAGCTCTGAACGGTCACACAACAAAGGATCCAAAATGATCCACTATATACCAAAATCTCCCATAAGTATCCACATGATACATCCTTTATTTACAAATCAAAAATAACCATCAAACCTAACTAAAATATGGCTGTTAAGCCTCGACCGTCCCTCTACATGCTGTGCAAAGCATGAATAAACTAAAAGACATAGACATATATGAGCATTACATTAAACACTATATTTGTAATTTTGTCCGTGACATTCTCCCCCACTTATTCCTTTGATATCCTCGTCGAAGCCTTTGCCGACATTGCAACTCATCACTTTTACTGAATCTTTAATCTTCTGCTTCAACTATAATGTGCCTCCTGGCTCCCAACTGCTCTCCACCATTGTTGTTGAGTAGTTGAACTTTTGATCTACTATACTGCTTCAACTCGCTAATGACTCTGACTCTAGTGTGAGGTTGGTTGAGTTGTGTTGATCCTTGTTGGTTCATGCAGATTCTTCATATGAAGGAAAAGATTATCTTAACTATGCTTCAGTCTCTCAAATGCCTCATGTTGTTTGAACTAGGTGGATGCTTGTTGGAGCTTTAACGAGCAACACCTTATAAACTTTTAAAGTTTTTGGGTCCTTCCTCCAAAAAATTTGCTCATCAACTCTTCTTTCATTTAGTTGTCACTTCCAAGTAGGTTCATATCACTTCTGTTTTCGATTGACATTCTATTGGAAAATAAAGCAGATAATCTACTCTCAGTAGCATTGATCACTATTGGCGATGATTTAACAACTATTGTTTTCCATTTGGTTTCTTGGAAGAGTCTTTGAATATGTGCAAATCCCTTTTGTTGGATAGATAAGAAAATTGAGATACTTGGTTTCACACATTCTCTTAAAAGTTGAGAAGGCAAAGATTACTTAACTCCGCTTACCTCCTCGAGGGTTGTACTTCATGCATCGAGTTAGTTACTAGCTTTCACCTACTCTTTGCTTACACTTTTGAAATACTCGAAGTGTTTGCACTCCTTGGGTTGAGTTAGTTACTGTGATTCACTTTTTTAATGCCATCGAATTTTTAGAATACAGAAAGTTTTCACCCAAACTTGAGTAAGTTTTTAATAGTTTTGGTAGCCTATGGGATTATACCATCTTCTTTATCAACCCAGCCATCAACTCCATTGAGTAGCAAATGTACAATATTGCATATTACCTGCTTTGTCCTTGGTCGTGCACTCTTACATTAACCCGAAGTCTTCTACTTTTGGTTATCTTGATGAGAAGCTCATTGACACCAGCCTTATAAAGTTCTCTGGCCTTTGCCCTTCAGCCTTGTCTTGGTACTTAGATTTTACCTCTACATCCTCCACCTCCTCGGCCCCTTTCATGACCAAGCGCTCTCCCTCTAATGAGAGCAAGGGATCCATGACTTCATGGAAGTCTCATCTCTGCGGTATCGTGACACTACCATGCACATGGCCCTAATATCATTCACCTCACAACTGCATCTCTTATGCGAATATGGGCTCTGGAGAAATCTAACTCTCCAACCGCTCTGATCATACCTCTGCATGATCAAGTCCCTTCATGCGACTCATTAGTACTTGCATTCGAACTTTTCCATCGATGGTACATAGCCTCCATATACTGATGACGAAGGCTTTCATCCGATGCAAAATTTAATTCATGCACGGAAGACCCACCTTTGTAGTACAATGACTTTCACTCCTTAAATCTGTAGCCCTTCTTATTATCATATTGTTCACTGAAGTGGAGCTCTCAATAGCTCCCGATCATACCTCTATATGATATAGTCTCTCATGGGACTAGATTTATATGTATCGCATTGCCACAAACTATTCCACCATGATCTACTGAACCATGTTGTCTCCTGGTGACATCTCCATATCATTCTGATACTTATGGGATGAACTTGAATTGTGATCCTTCCTATGGCCTCTGCCAACATATCGCAAGGCCTTTTCCACCTTTGATTGTGTTCACTCCTTTAGCAATCGACCTTTGTCCACCCGCTCTCGGGTCACACTCAGATGAAGCACAGCTCTAGGACAGTCCGTCGCTTAGTAGCTCCCAAAGTCCACCGACTTTGTTGAAATTATTACTCCATTGTTTGTATCCTGGGCCTCTACCTCTACCAATACAATCTCCACTATGCACCTCTTCCTTCATGGCAACTTAAATGGCAGCACTATGGCATATTTTTTAAGAGTACCCGTCTTTGCGTCCTCTTGCCTCGTGCCAAGGCCTTTTGAACCAAACTTTGACTCCGTAAGTTGAGTCGTCATAGTACCTCTATCAAATATTTCTCCTAGATAAGGTGCATGTACTCAGAAGCTCCTTTCATCTTTGGCACCATGCTAGATGAATCTTCTCCATTAGAATAAATGACCCATGGAACGATATGATCATGCTCTTGCCTCTGCAAGAGTTCATGTCCTTGACCTCTGTCCAAGGAAAACTTTGTGCCACTTGATAGGATATAAAAAAAGAAATAAACTTTTGAATACGAACAAATACTAGTAGGTCGTAACATACTACGGAATTAAATGGAAATTATAATCAAATAGAATACCAAGATTTATATGGAAAATCCCTCCAATGTGAAGGGAAAAAATCACGGGATAAATCAGAGATAATCCATTATAAGAATAATGAATATATAAATCTCAAAATCTTTTTGCGTAAAACTCAAGCAACAATCGTAAAAGAATAAGTAGGATACAAGGATTCCGTCACTGTGCACAATATCCAAATTCTCTCTAAGTAATTACAGCAAGAATCTACTATAGATCTAATCTAACCTGAGATGAGAACACTACTTGGATGATTGAGAATCATCTCTCTGCATTGTCTTTTTCTTCTTCCCTTTCTTTCTCTTATTTTTTTGTCATTTTCTCCTCTTTTTTGAATCAAGTTGCTGCGAAAAATTTTTACCTCATTGCGATGGTTTTTTCTCCCCTATTTTCATAGCCACCACACCCTCTTTCTTAGATCTAGGGTTAGATTAAAGAGGAGATGGGCTATAGGCTATCAACCCAACACTTCTTCTTATGTTTCATTTTCTATGTCGGCTCCTTTATGTGGCTTGGGCACTTTGCCAAGTTACACTTAAGTTGCTCTGCTCCTCGATTTGCATTGAGTTGATGATGGTCCTCACGCCTACCATTCCATGGGTCAGCCCTCCATTGAGTCCGATCTCTATATCGACTCCAAGTGTGCCTTCATTTATGTTGTCTTGAATCGCTCTCTCACTTAATCTCGCAATATATTCCCCCAGTGCATTATCTCAATCGAGGTTATGCGATAACTCAACACAGCTCTCTCGATACACTGAGCTTTAAGAAATTATTTTGAGATACTCATCCTTAACATGTATGACCCGCTGCATATGATTTTCCTTTTGGAGATATAAGACTTATCTCTCCTAGATATCTGTCCCGTTGGAGCAACTTCTCTCTTCGCTGTTTTCTTTTTGAAAGTTTTGGAGACCACCATCCCCTCGGACTACTTCATCTTACTGAACAAACTGTGCATTATTTTGTCTCCCATAAATGCATTTGCTAGATTGTGACTCTACGTTAATACAACTCCTACTGCACCCCTCAAGGCTTAGCAACATGCTGAACTTATTGCATAATTCAACCTTCTATTCACATATCCTTCTCATGCTGAAGAAAAAGTTTCAATACTCCATAGCACCAAGTTTCAGTCGCCTTGGGATAGCCACGAACATTACATTATCTGCATACAAGCCCTTGCATTAGTACTGAATTCTTTGAGTTAGTAATTCTCCTCATCTCTATGAGATTTGCATAACTCTTTCAGTCGCTAAGCAACCCATTCCACCTTGCATGATCTCATCCTTTTCTAAGCGCCTCACTTGCCTTGAGCACCATCAAGTATGGTTGTTAACGTCAAGCCATAGCTCAAACTCATCCATTCCAACTTTTGTACGCTACGCATTCTTCTAAGCTTGCTTATCCTTGTAGTGCCTCTTGCATGAAGGGCTAGTCATTCCTCTGAATGTCAATCTCAGATGCCCGCTCCTTTGAGCGACTCATATTCCCTACATTTTCATGCTCATTTTCTCCCGAACGATCATGCGCGTTGGATACCCTCAACATAGCCCCGTTAGGTCCCCTACATTTGGATACCAAGTGTTTCTATTAGTGCTTGTCCCACTCTGATATCATCTGTCATGGACTTAGCTGGTTTTTCCTAAGTCGTGCAGCACTCTTGTGTGTCCGTCCACAAAGGTCAATCTCCCCAAAGCCTCCTATGGTTCCTTAGGATCTACAAAAGAGAAAATGAATTAGAGAAAATGCCTCACTCGGGATCCACAAGCAATCATTTCAGAAAACACTTTATAACCAATGCAAATTACAAACAGATTTTACAAGCTCTGAATGGTCGCACAACAAAGGATCCAAAATAGTCCACAAACCAAAATCTCCTACAAGTGTCCACATGACACAATCTTTATTTATAAGTCGAAAACAACCACTAAACCCAACTAAAATGGAGCTATTAAACCTTCGACCGTCCCTAACATATATGAGCATTACATTAACAACATGTTTATAGTTTTATCCGTGATAGTACGAGGTGGGACCACATAGCATAAAGCCGCTTCGAAAAAATTTGAAATGGCGTCGCACAGTGCTGATCCTATGCAGGTCGATTAATGCTTGCACAGTAGGTACAAGCCATCGCCCGAGGAGTCAGCCGCCATTTATCGATCATGTATAATCAACTCTCATTCGTAGGTATAAAAGTCAACCCCTTAATCGGTATCAGGGGAGGCACTTCGGACATTCGATCCCTTTATCCATATAATACTAATTTAAGTTTCAGAGGGGTCGAGTCAGGAAATCTCTCTCCCAACTTTGGCCTGTGTACAAGAGCCTAACGATGAAGAAGCAAGCCACTCACCACAAGAGAAGATCGCATTCGGGAGACAGGTGTCAAACCGACCCAATGCTCGCTTCTGCTACCCGAGTATCCATATTGGCAACCTTGCACATTCAGGACTGAACCAAGCCGTGCTGATATCTCGATCATGATGTAAGTGTTCATCAATAGATAGAATATGCTTGTATCCTGTATCTTACTTTTAATAAAAAGAATCTCACTAAGGGTCTAATCAATAAAACACTTTCGATGGCTAAGTTAAGATACTATCAAAAGTTTATAAATATGAGAGTATTACCCATTAGATGCATATGTCTAATAAGTGTTTGGATTTAATATGTTAATTTTTTACTAATAAAATATTAATGACCTTATCAATACCCATACATATGTCTAATAAGTGAATATTTTTCTAAAAAACCTAGGAGCGACCTACACTGAAGAGATTTGACCGATGAGAGTCATGATCGCCTTTCCCGATGTGATGTGCATGTTGAAGACAATGAACTTTGCGACTGAGTTGGATTTGCCCAGTCAGACTGCTGTGGATCAGAATGGTCAGGGATTGATTGGGATGAATCTATCATGATTTTTTTTTGGTTTGGTTGAGATCAATTCGGGTATTCTAAATTGGTCGGAAATATTGGCAATCTGTGGGAATTAGATGAAGGGGTTGTGCAAGCTTCATTCTGCAACAGCTTAAAGATTAGTGTTATGATGTGGAGTTTTAAGAGATAGCGGGAAAAAAATAATTAGCTGTTTCTCGAAACCTCAAGTTATTCCATGTGTTAGACATAAATCTTATTAGGATAAGATAAGATGTTAAATCATTATTAGTTCTATCTCCAGCACACAGTGACCCAATTATGATAAAGATTTAATATTTTCAATTCCATCACTGATGATTTGGTGTTAATATTGGCCCACCCCTCTATACAAATAAATTTATCTTACTTAAATTTAAATATTTGATAGATTATGATTAGAATTTGGATTAATGATTCTGGAAGTATAGTTATCAGGATTTATTCTTATAAATATATATTGAGTATTAAGTGTTTTATGAAAGATAGAGGTAAGATACTTTGAGTATTTATTCTTAAAAATATTAAAAAAAATTTCTTATTTATGTGAGAGAGTGTACTAAGGGTTTTTGGCTTGGGTTTGGGTTAACTCAAGCTAGAGTGATCCCTTGCACTAATTTTTCTCATATAGTGAAAATTTTAATTTTTTTTCCATAGAAATAAGTAGGGAGTTGTCAAAGAATGCTAAATCTTGTGTCGACTTTCTAAGTATATTTTTTATTATTAATCTTAGGCGATTTCTTTTTTACTATTAATCTTAGGAGCTTTCTTTTTTATAATATTTTTATTATTAATACTATTAATCGTAGTTATGGAGTTGTAGCGACTGGTGTACTAAGGGTTTCATGCCCCTACTAAATGAAAGATTGCATCAAGGGTTGTATCGTATGTAAATAAAAAGTAAAGATAACAAAGTGCTGAAAATAAATTATATGTATAGGGGATGATAAGTACATATAAGTTTCATTTGCAATGCAAAAAATAAATGATCATATTTATGACTTTTAGGATGTAGATAATTATAAGGGAAAAAAAATCCAATAGTCAGATGAATGTCTCTTTTCAGAGTCAAGTAATATCATTGACTTGATGCAGCTATATAAGATTCATTAGCAGGTTTGTTGGAATTTGGTGTTGGATCATGAACCAATTCAATTCATATAGATGTGAGTAATTCTTTAAGTCAATGGTTTAGTTTTGTATATAAGGCAAAAAGTGAAAAAATACTCACCAAGGTAGGAATTATTAGGGTTGAAAGTATTTTAGGAGTTCTAATTAGGTTTTAACTGCTTGGGAGGAGTTTTAATTAAATTCTAACTACTTGAGATGAGTTTTAATTAAATTTAAATTTTTTGATGGATGAGGATTATAATTTAAATTAGAGACTATGAATAATCATTAGAGAATTAGAATTTATTCCTATAAATATATACATATTTAATCTCAAGATTTTGATGTAAGAAAGAGAGACGATGCTTATAAGGGTTTTTCACTAATAAATCTAGAGGGTTGACAAAAATGTTTAATGGATTTAGGTGAGAGAGTGTGCTAAGTGATTTTAGACTTAAGTTTGGGTTAAATCAAGAGAAAATAATTTCTTGCGTTAATAGAGTTATCGAACCATAATATTACGTTAATTTTTTTATATATTTTTTTTAATTATTAAAATTATCATTTTCTTTTTGCTTAAAGTTTATTCTACATCCCGGCGACACTTTCAGAAGGACAATCTGTCCCTTCCATCACAGATCAAATTAAAGGGGATCGAAGGAGTGATGAGAGCGTGTTCCTGTTTCTTTCCTAGCTATTAAGATGACAACGAAGACTGATAACGACGAAGCAGGAGCACAGCTGAAACAAGAGGAGATGATGTGTTTCTCTGAAGCTGTCTTGGTGGTACCTCCATGCATTCATTTACTATCGTCCAACCATGCCACCATCTCCTTTAACCTAGTACGGACAGTGACATACAAACAACCATCTTGGTGGTACCTTCGTTCATTCATTTACTATTTTCCATCTCCTTTGACTTTGTTAATGTTGTCAGAGAAAATGGTGTTATTGCTTTCTATGTATTCTCCGAAGCATGTTACAGCTTCTGCACAACCACAGTGGTCCTTATAGGCTATTTATAATCATGGTGCTCGGAACTTGGTTTTCAAAAAGAGAGAGAGAGAGAGAGAGAGAGAGAGAGAGAGAGATGGGCAAGAGGATAGAAGGAATCCTTCACATGGTCGGAGGAGCTGGGGAAACCAGCTACGCCTCCAATTCTAAGTTTCAGGTAGTGTTGAACACCCCAACTGTTTGCATGAACTTAAACAACTTACACTTGCGTAGGCGTCAGCATATCTTTTCACTGGTTTGCTAACTGCGTCCCAGGAGAAGGTACTTCACATGGCGAAGCCAATACTGGAGGAGGCAATAGGAGGGGTTTACATGTCGCTGCTCCCCGAGAGGATGGCGGTGGTCGACTTAGGTTGTTCCTCGGGCCCTAACACTTTGGAGGTGGTCTCCGAGGTGCTCGACGTGATTGGCAAGCTACGGCGGAGCCTGGGACGCCAGGAGATGCCGGAGATCCTGTTCTTCTTGAATGACCTCCCGGGGAATGACTTCAATCACGTCTTCCGGTCTCTGGGAGATTACAAGAGGAAGGTCGAGGAGGAGAAGGGGAAGCTGCTGGTGCCATACTACGTCGTGGGAGTTCCAGGTTCCTTCTACGGCAGGCTTTTCCCTTGTCAAAGTGTCCACTTCTTCAACGCTTCCTGTTGTCTCAACTGGCTCTCTCAGGTTGCCTTCCTCTTAATAAATGACAATTGCTACACTATTATTATCTGAATTCTACTTGTTTTCTTTGTTTTTTTTCATTATTTACTTTCTTAAAGCGGCCATGATTGGTACGGTTAATTAACTACCAATAACTAAACAAATTCTCTGAAATGCTCGCTCACTTCATCAGCATGGTTAACCTCATAAAGAAAAGGAAGACTGCTTGAAACATCACACAAAACCTATGTTACTTTTGTTTGCTAAGGCAAACTTACTTTTAATTCTGAAAATATCAGGTTCCTGAAGGTGAACAGGGAGTTCCACTCAACAATAAGAACATCTATGTTGCAGAGACAAGCCCACTGGAAGTTGTTAAAGCATATCAAGACCAACACCAAAGAGACTTGTCAGGGTTCCTTAGGTGCCGTCATGCAGAACTAAGCTACGGAGCAAGAATGGTATTGTCATTTCTAGGAAGGAAAGGGAGTTATCCACCCTCGGGAGATGTGGGATACTTTTACGGCCTGTTAGCCGAAGCCCTGAGTGCTTTGGTATCACAGGTACCTTTCTCTTCTTCGTCTTCTTCTTCACGTACCAGTTCATATCCTTCCTAGTTCATGTTTATTGCATGGTTGGCCTTTATCTTACCGCAAAGTTGAATATGGTAAAACACAAAAAAGAAAATAAAAGAATTAAAAAGATCAAACCAAATGGTTTCATTTCAGGAGAGCTGTTTATGTTGGCCTTTTTACAAAAAAATTAGAAAGAAAAGAAAATAGTACAAGAAGCTAGAAGTACTTTTAATCTGTAGTATTTTCGATTGATCATAAAGTACCTAATTATATTGATTAAAATATATAGTATAAGTTTTTTAAAATAATAATAAAAAACATCAATGAGTTTCTTTGTTACCATTGTTTGAGTTCCTTTGACCCTCATTTAATTGATCATGACCTCAGCTATTTTGATCTCTCCCTTGAGATATGACTTATGAATTTTTTTTTTCTGTCGTTCTTCTAATCTATCTTCATTTCAAGAGCATGTTCTAAAGTTTCATCTGAAGATCTATTCACTTTTTGTTCATGAATTAAAAGAGAACCCACTAATTCATCAATAGATAATGTACTTTTATCCTTATCTTCTTCTATATCAGTAGAAATCATATCAAATTTTGAGATAAACTTCATATAACCTTTTCTACTACATATTGATCTTTTAGATTTTCACCATAATATCTCATTTGATTTAGATATTTTTTAGAAGAAATTAACAATAGATTTAGAATCTTTCATCATAAGAGTTTTGAATTTATGTCAAAGAATTTGAAACTTTAAAATTTTTACCTTGTTTGTGCCTCCAAATACACTTTTTAATATTTTTCAGGCTTCTAATGATGTTGATGTCATCATAATTCAGGAAAATAAGGAATTATCTATTATTTATTATAGCATGTAGAGGGCTTTTGCATCTTTCTATGTATTCTCATTCATATGATATTTTTGATTTTTAATAATATTAGAATCTTATATATCATACTTAACAAAATCATATTCTACCAAATTTCATAATCCTTATGAGATAAATAAAATTTTCATTTTAACAACCTAAAATTGATAATTATCATATTTGAAGATAGAGAGAAGTTGATTAGGAGCACCTACTCCTGTCATCTTTTTTTTTTGATATACCAACTTTCTCTTCTTTTTTAATCGATATATTTCTATTGATATTCTTTGAATCAGGCTATGATATCATATTGTTGACTTTCCTATAGAACTTCAGAAAAAGAATAGTAGAAGGAACTATAAGTAATTTCAATCTACGATATTTTGGATTGATCCAAGAGCACATATTTATATTGACTAAAAGATAAAATATAAATTTTTTAAAATAATAAAAAAATCTATCATACCTCAATAAATATTTTTATCCTAATCTATATATTTAAATCTAATTTTTTCTTTTATTTTATCTAATTCTAACTATTTAAATTAATCTTAACAGTTTAAATCCATCATCCTCCAATTAATTACAGATGATAGGATGTGAGGGAGGTGGAGAATCAAATATTTACATCATCACAAGTAGTAGTAGAACGGGGAAGAAAGAGGAAAATAAACAGCATTGCACCCTTCTTGCTCATAAAAATTTAGTGGACTTGGATCGATCTGGTCAGAAGCATGGCCATGTCATGCTCCAACAGAAACAAGAAAGAGAACATAGTTCAAGTGTAAAGAAATAAATAGTGAGCAAACACAATCCCAAAGAAATAAATTGGAGGGAATGCACTTTAACCTTTCATACCCTCTTGATGGTTTGGCGACATTATTGTCCAGGGAATCATAGAGGAGGACAAACTGGTGACCTTCAATTTGCCGTATTATGCACCTTCCATGGAAGAAGTAAAGGCAGTGATCCATAGGGAAGACCTGTTTGATTTAGAACAAGCACAGATCTTTGAGGCTAATTGGGACCCGTTTGATGACTCGGATGATGATTCCGCTGCATTCGACAGTATAGCAAGCGGAAAGAACGTCGCAGGATATGTGAGAGCAGCGTTTCAACCCTTGATTGAAGAGCATTTCGGGGATGCCATACTGGATGAGTTATTCTCTATATATGCAGCCAATGTCTCCAGGCATCTCCTTCAACAGAAAAGTAAGCACTACCTATTTGTCATTTCCTTGAAGAAGAAGAAGAAGGAGGAGGAGGAGGCTGACGGCGATGGTGCTGCGGCTTGGTGAACCTGCAATGCCATGGGAGCAACATTTGTCATTTAATTACTCTTTATCAGCATGTGTTCAACTCTTTCCAATAGACGTTATAATTGAGCTCATGTAAATCCATAATATTCTTCGTGAGATAGACTGCATTATTATTATCTGAAAATAAAATAAAATCGTGTGACTATCTTTAACAGTTCATTGGGTACTCATATTTCAGTTATTAAGAAACACATATTTTTCTCTTTCTTTTCTATCACAAAAATTAGTTTCTTATATCCTCATGTGTATATTCGTGTGTATATGATCACATTAAATGATACACAAATATGATCTAAGCTTTACTTGGATATAAAGAGAAATAAACTTTATATAGGAACAAATACTAGTAGGTCGTAACACGCAACAGAATTAAATAAAAATCACAATCAAATATGACATCAAGATTTACATGGAAAACCCCTCCAAAGTGAAGGGTAAGAACCACGGGACAAACTACAGATATCCACTATAAGAATAATAAATATACAAATCTCAATCTTTTGCCCAAAACCCTAGTAACAATCACAAGAGAATAACTGGGATAAATGATCACGTCACTGTGCACAATATCTAAATTCTCCCTAAGTAATCACAGCAAGAATATACTGTAGATCTGATCTAATATGAGATGATAACACTACTAGATGATTGATAACACTATTGTAGATCTAACATCTATATACTTCGACTTAGAATGAAAAGTTGTGTTCTTACACAAATGGATGACACTCTGGCTATCATAATGCACCGCATAGTTTTTTTGTTTTAGCCCCAATTCTTATAAGAATTCTTTCATCCATAACATTTCTTTGCATATCTCTATAGCAGCAATATATTCTGTCTCTATGGTAGAGAGAGCAATATACCTTTGCAACTTGGATTGTCATGACACCGCCCCCCTGCAAAAGTAAGTACATAACATGAAGTGGACTTTCTCGTATCAATATCTCTTATTATATTTGCATATGTGTAACCTGTCAACACAGGTGATCCACCTCCAAAGCTTAAACAAACCTTAGAGCTCCCTCCGAGGTATCTAAAAATCTACTTGTCTAGTGCTCTTTGTTTGGATTTGCAAGAAATCTACTAGTAACACCCACTGCATATGCGATGTCCGACCTCGTACATACCATTACATACATTAAACTTCTAACTATTGAAGCATAAGGAACTTTTTATATTTTCTCCTTCTCTTCATCACTTGACGGACTCTGTTCTGAACACAATTTGAAGTGACCTACAAGAGGAGAAACAACTAATTTTGTATCTCTCCAATATCTTCTCGATGTATTTTTTTTGTGACAACCAAAATTTCTTATTTTTACTGTCACGAGAAGTCTGTATACCTAGTATTTGCTTTGTTGGCCCCATGTCCTTCATTGCAAAAGACTCACTCAGTTTCTTCTTCAACCTATCAATTGTAAATATATCTTTCCTAAGAATAAGCATGTCATCAACATATAGTAAGAAAATAATAAAATTCTCACCAAATGTACACACAATGATATGAAGTCATTCTTTTGTATCTATTTTTTGTCATAAATGAATCAAACTTTCTATACTATTGTCTTGAAACTTACTTCAGCCCATACAAGCTCTTCCTCAACTTGCAGACAAAGTTCTCTTTACCTTTGACTTTGAAACCTTCTGGTTGCTTCATATAAATTTCCTCCTCCAAATCACCATGAAAGAAAGCTATCTTCACATCTAACAACTCAACCTCCAAGTCCTGGCTAGCAGCAATACCAAGAGCAACACGAATAGAAGATATTTTAATAACAGGAGAAAAAATCTCTTCAAAATCGATACTTTTCTTTTGACCAAGGCCTTTCACAACCAATCTAGCTTTGTACATTAGTTGAGAATAATATTCTTAAGTCTTTAACCTAAAAACCTACTTGTTCTTCAAGGCCTTCTCCATTTGGTAGTTGCACCAAATCATATGTATGGTTCTTCTGAAGAGCATCCATCTCTTTCTGCATAACAACTAACTACTTCTTTTTCTGCTCACTTTCAGCTATTTCTTAGTAACTCTCTGGTTCACCTGCATTAGTAAGCATCACATACTCCTTTGTAGAGTATCTTCTTGAAGGTTGACGTTGTCTAGAGGATCTTCTCAACTGAGGCTATGTAGGAAGTTCCTCTCTAACTTCTTCTTGCTTAACATATCCTATAGGTAGATCAACATCAGGCTCTATACCATCTTTCTACACATCTCCCCATCACCCTGATATACTGGAGGTGTAACTGGGTCACAATATGCTAATCCTTCTGCAGAAGTCTTGGTTGGTGCCTTCTTCTTCAAATCCTCAAAGGTTTGATTCTCTAAGAAGACTACATCTCTACGTCTAAATACCTTTTGCTTTTCTGGATCTTAAAACTTGTAACCAAACTGATCATGTGAGTAGCCAAGAAAAATACATTATTTAGTCTTACCATCTAACTTGGACCTCTTATTGAGAACATGTGCAAATACACAACAACCAAACACTCTCAAATACCTATAGGAAACATATTTCCCTGATCATACATGCTCTACAACATCACCATCTAGGGTTGTACATGGTGATAAGTTGATCACATCAACTACAGTCCTCAAAGCCTCATCCTAAAACTTTTTGAATAGCTTGGCCTATGAAAGCATACATCTGATTTTTTCCATGATGATGCAGTTCATCCTCTCTGTAATTGCATTATACTGAGGTGTACCAAGAACTGTCATCTCTTGTTGGATCTCATGTGATATACAATAATCATTAAATAATCCTGTATACTCACCATCATTATCTGATCTTATTCATTTCAATTGCCTTTCTGTCTCCCTTTCAACTCTGGTATGAAATTTTTTTAAGACATTAATAACTTGATCTTTGGTCTTCATAGCATAGGCCCAAACTTTCCTGGAAAAATTATTTATAAAGTGACAAAATAAAGTGCATCACTGATGTTAGGAACATTAACAGATCCACCAGGAGTTTTTGTTCTCAAATGACCACATCCATATGTATAAACACGGTCTAAGACATACATTTTTCTAGATAAAGTAGGACTAATAAATGAAACTCTATATTGTTTACTAGCCAAACAATTAATACAAGGGTTCAAATATGCATTTCTGAGGTCTGACAATACCTCTCTCTTTGAAAGAGCTTGCAGCCCCTTCTCGCTCATGTGTCCCAGTCACCTATGTCATAACTCTATACTGAAGTCTTTCTCTATAACATTCAGTTGCTTATCATAAGCTTTGCCCTATAAACTGTATAAGGTGTGACATTTCTTTCCATTAGCTACAATAAGAGAACTCTTATTGAGCTTCCATTACCCTTTGTGAAATCTGCTATCATAATCTTCATCTAATCTTCTAACTGAAATTAAATTCAGCCTCAAATCAACTATATGTCTCATATCCTTAAGCACCAACTTGTAGCCAAGGTTGGTCTTTATGTAGATATCACCCATGCCAATGATGTTTGCCATGCTATAGTTGCCCATCTTGACAACACCAAAATTTCCAGACCTGTATGTAGCAAAAAACTTTATTCGTGGTGTAGTATGATAAGAAGCACATGTGTTAATTACTCCCTCAAGATCCTGACACACATAAGAAAAAATATCATCAGAAGAAGACAAAATCAAATAATCACTACCCTGCACTATAGTTGCAATATTATCTTTTGACTCTATAGACTCCACTTCTTTTTTCTCTTTCTTTCTTTTCTTAGGTTGCTCATATTGATTCTTGTAATATCCTTTCTCACCATAGTTATTGTAAACAATATCTTTTCTTAATATTGACTTGCTTCTACCAATACGTGAATTGCTTCTATTCTTAGACTTTGACCTTCCTTTGTTCTTTGAGATAAGTATATGTGAATCATTCTAAGATGTTGTTGAATTCTTTCATCTCAACTCCTCATTCAATAAACAACTTGTTACTTGACTCATGGTGATAACACCATATTGTGCAAAATTACTGAGGGAAACCACTAGTGTCTCCCAACTTTCTAGTAATGAATTGAGAAGTAACATTACTTGCAACTCATCATCAAGAGATATTTTCATAGAGAATAACTAGTTAGTGATACTCTACATTTCATTCAAATGCTCAGCAATAGAAGCACCCTCTTTATATTTTAGGGTTACAAGTTTTCTGATCAAGAAAGCTTTGTTGCCAACTGTTTTTCTTTCATAGAGACCTTCCAACTTTTTCCAAAGAGAATATGTAGAACTTTCAGTAGAAACATGGTGAAAGACACTATCATAGAGCCACTATCGAATAAACCCAATTATTTTTTAATCTAATCTCTTCCACTCATCATCTGTCATAGTTGTGGGTTTTGCACTATCCCCCTGCAAAGGTCCATATAAATCTTTACAATACAAGAGATCTTCAATTCTTGGTTTCCATATCATCCTATTGTTTCCATTCAAGCTAATCATATGAGAAACACTACTGGCCTCCATTTCTGAATACAAAAAATAAATCACCACAACTCTACTCTAATACCAATTGATGGGATATAAAGAGAAATAAACTTTGTATAGAAATAAATACTTGCAGGCCGTAACACGCATCAGAATTAAATGAAAATCACAATCAAATATGACACCAAGATTTACATAGAAAACCCCTCCAAAGTGAAGGGTAAAAGCCACGGGGCAAACTAGAGATAATCTACTATAAGAATAATAAATATACAATTCTCAATCTCTTGCCCAAAGTCTTAGCAACAATCATAAGAGAATAATTGGGATACAATGATCACGTCACTATGCATAATATTTAAATTCTCCCCAAGTAATCACAACAAGAATTTACTGTAGATCTGATCTAACATAAGATGATAACACTACTATATGATTAAGAACAGTCTCTCTACGTTGTCCTTGTTTTCCTCCATTTCTTTCTCTTATTTTTCTACCTTTTTTTGAACCAAGTTGTTGCTGCAATTTGATCTTCGTTGCAGTTTTTCTCATCGTGCTGCTATAATTTTTCTTACTCTTTTCGCAGCCACCCACATCCCTCTAATTTGATCTAGGATTAGATTAAAGGGGATGGATTATGGGCTGTTAAAGCTCATCATGGACTGAATTCATGGGCTTTTAGCCCAACGAGATTTAAGTTGGGAGGTGCAACCTTCATGGAAGTACCGGGATCATTGAAATGTACGTCTACTGTCTTGTTGCTAGCTATATAGTACACGATGAACACCAAAAGGTGCACAAAAAAGGGTCCGCTCATCTTCGACTTGGCATCCCATTAGGGTTTCCTGTAACTTGTGCTGACGACATGACAGCGGAGCCTCGATTGAATTTTAGCGAGTCACTTACAAGGATGGCTGGCTATGGAGTCTGAGAGCTAAGTAACCTGAAAGCTTCTCGAAAGCAAACTTAAAGAGGTGGTTGATCACCATAATATGATCATAAACGTCTTGTTTTGTTGGTCATAGGCTCTGTTGCAACAATGCTACCGATCAGTGGAGGATGTTGCTCCACCGTAGCATTCTTAAAAGTCTAGGGTTGGAATCGGTGTGTTTCTGACCTATTAAGCAAGGTCTTCAGAGACAGGTTAACCATGGTCTTCGTGCAATAATGCTACCGGTCGGTGGAGGATGTTGCTCCACTACAGCATTCTAAAAGTCTAGGGTTGAAAGTTTCTGACCTCTGACCTAGCAAGCAAGCTCTTCAGAGACGGGCTAACCATGATACTCCTCCTCTCTAATGTCCTTTTATTCTTTATCTACATTGGTGATACTGTTGTGGTTATATTTCCCTCGAAGAATGCACAACCACATCATCAGTGACATATGTCTTTGAGATGATGAACAGAAAAGTGTTAGTTTGGCAAGTCCCATAGTCCAACATCGGGAAAATAAGGCTTGTTATCTCTTATTGGAACTATAAATAAGGGTCTGGACTTTGAAATCAGATGCACCACAAGAAAAACCTAAGTGTTTGATTTGGGTTTAAGTCCACACTCAATTAAATAGTTTGGGCTTATAGTTTGGGTTTTTTCTTGTTTAGTATTTTCGGGTGTTTTATGGCCTATGAATATCTTTCTAAGGCATTTGTAATAGTCTCTCTTTTATAGTAGTGATTTGCTCCTCTTTCGTCCGTGGATATAGGTCAAGGTCAATTGACCGAACCACGTAAATTTGGTGTTCTTGTCGCTTTTATCTTTTCGTTTTAATATCTTTGTTGGGTTACCAAAATTACCCTTTAGTAAATTTCCTAGGGCTAGCTCTAACAAACTAGTATCAGAGCTTGGCTTCAGGATCTTTTGGCAACGGTGACAATAACAAAGATTGTTGTCGAGAAATTTGATAGACATTTACTGCAACTTGCTCCGGTGCGTCAATCGCTTCTTCCGGCGAGCTTCCATCGATCATCCGATGAACCCTCGGTGATGCTCCTGCGGACTTCCGGTAAACTCCTGGACTTGCGACGATCCACTTGGCGAGTTTCGATGAGCTTCTTTTAGCAAGATCCTGGACTTCTCGGATTTGTTCTCGTAGAACCTCTGATGACCATCCGGACTTCCATCGAACTCTCGAACTCCTAACGTGATCATAGTCTTGACTCCGGCGCAACTCCTACTGCATGTCTTAGTTAATCCTGCACATGTAAAACAAAACTTCGATCGAGACAATTAATCCTAAGCAATTAACCAAGTTGTCCGGCATGTCATTGGTCCCTCGACGCTTTGTCTGATTCTTCGGCGCATCGTCCTCTCCTACGGCCTATTGCCCAATCGGTCAGTTGACTCCGCAACTCCGATATCCTTAGCACAATACCCGCTCTTCTTGGCCCAATGCTCGAGTCTATGGCCCGAAGCCTTCTGTCGATACATCGACCGATCCACCGGCCCGACGTCCAATCTTCTAACATGTTCCTCCAGCACAACATGATTTTTCCTGCTTTAATTGTCTCATCCTGATCGAAGTATCTTGCATCACTCAAAACGCAGATTAAAACGTAAACACATATCAAGTGGTTTCATCATCAAAATACGAGATTCAACAGGAAGGTTGTCGACGATGGTCCATCGATCAAGCATGAGGTATCTCACATCACTTGCAAGCAGGTGATAAAACAAACGGGATAGAAAAGCAGATTGACAATATAGATAAATTGTTCATGCATCATAAATAAAAACCAAATAATACTTTTTCGTGATCGAAAGGTGCTAACAAATAGATATAAAATATTTGATTTTACAAACATAACTCTGATACCGATTGTGAGCAAAAAAAATATATCCTTATGTTATGAGAAAAAAAATTAATATTAAAATATAAAATCAAATAACAATAGATCAAATTTATGATATATACCTTTCAAAGTCATTCAAAAAGCTTTTATCTGATCTACAAGTATACCATTATCGGATCCGAAAGGTATAGCAATGTCGATCTATAAGTAGAACTAGACTCGCCTTCTCCTCTCTTCCTAACTTCACAGGACCGCTATGAGTAATCGATTAAGGACAAAAGAATGATGAGAAAAGATATATAATCTTTCAATGATTAGTTCACATAACTTAGAAGAGATGAGAGAAAATCTATAACATCTCAATGACTAGTTCACATGATTAAAAGGTGATGAGAGAAGATATCATGTATTCACTTATCCATATATCCACACATCATGTGTTTAGTCCTTATAAGGTTATGTCTATTTATAAATAAGAGTAGAAAGAGGGTAGGATAAATAATTAGGAGAGTTTTTTCGATCAAGATCTATCTCCTAAGAAATACTATTATAATTAAGTTTTTTTATTGATTAATAACCATAATTAGAATCTAATCATGTTTAAAATATATTTTATTTAATTAAAATATAATAATATAATCTAATAGTCTGTATTTATTAGATAAGGATATGAAAGTGAGAGACTTAGGTAAGTGGATAATCAGGTCTGTACTATAACGGCGGATTAGAAAGTGAGAGATGAGGTGTGCAACTATTTAGTATTTGACATACGATTCACGCATTCACAATAATGCAAAGTGATTCCTCGAAAAAGGAACTTAGCTTTGTGGGCGTCGGTTGTTTGTGGTGCAGACATGTCCGAATATGAAAGCCAATAATTGAAGAGCAATTTAACTATTGCACAAAAGCTTAAAGGATTAATGTCATGATGTGGAGAACTAAGAATCTAAATCCAGACATAGAGGGCAAAATTGATTAACTGCTTCTCTAAACCTCAAGTTAATCCACGTGTTAGACATAAATCCTATTAGGATAAGATGTTAAATCATTGTTAGTTCTATCTCCACCACATAGTGACCCAATTATGATAAAGATTTAATAATTTCAATTCCATCACTGATGATTTGGTGTTAATATTGACCCACCAGTCTATACAAATAAATTTATCTTACTTAAATTTAAATATTTTGATAGATTATGATTAGAATTTGGATTAATGATTCTAGAAGTATAGTTATCAGGATTTATTCTTATAAATATATACTGAGTCCTAAGATTTGAGAGGTAGAGGTAAGGTACTTTAGAGTGTATCTCTCTAGAGGATCTAGAAAATATTAAGAAATTTATTTTTCTTATTTATGTGAGGGAGTGTACTAAGTGTTTTTGGCTTCGGTTTGGGTTAACTCAAGTGAGAGTAATCCCTTGTACTAATTTTTCTCATATAGTTAAGAATTTATTTATTTTTTTTCCATGAACATAGGTAGGGGGTTGTGGAAGAATGCTAAATCTTGTGTCGACTTTTTAAATATATTTTTTAATATTAATCTTAGGGTTTTTTTATTTTTATTTATTATTAATCTTAAGAGTTTTCTTTTTTATTACATATTATTATTATTATTATTACTATTAATAGTAGGTAGGGAGTTGTAGCTACTGGTGTACTAAGGGTTTCATGGTCCTGTTGAATGAAAGATTGCATCAAGGGTTGTATCATATGGAAATAAATAGTAAAGACATCAAAGTGCTGAAAATAAGTTAGGGGATGATAAATACATATAACAATAAGTTTTATTTGCAATAAATAAATGATCATAATTATGATTTTTAGGATGTAGATAATTATTCGGGAAAAAATCCAGTAATAGTAAGATAAGTGAGATGAATGTCTCTTTTTTGAATCAAGTAGTATCATTGACTTAATGCAGCTATATACGATTCATTAGTAGGTTTGTTGGAATTTGGTGTTGGATCATGAACCAATTCAATTCATATATGTTAGAGCTAGCCTCAGGATATTTACCAAAGGGTACTTTTGGTAATCCAATAAAGACAATAAAGCGGAAGAATAAAAGAAATGATAATAACACTAGATTTACATGGTTCGGTCAATTAACCTTCACCTACACGAACAAAAGAGGAGCAAATCACTACAATAAAAGAGACTATTACAAATGCCTTAGGAAGATGTTCCTAGGCCATAAAACACTCGAAAATATTAAACAAGAAAAACCTCAACTATAAACCCAAACTATTTAACTGAGTATGGACTTAAACCCAAAATAAACACTTGTGGTGCATCTGACTTCAAATCTCAAACCATTATTTATAGTTTTAATAGGAAATAACAAGTCTGATTTTTTCGATGTAGGACTATGAAACTTGCCAGACTAACAATATAGATGTGAGTAATTCTTTAAGTCAATGGTTTAGTTTTGTATATAAGGCAAAAAGTGAAAAAATACTCACCAAGGTAGGAATTATTAGAGTCGAAAATATTTTAGGAGTTGTAATTAGGTTTTAACTGCTTGGGAGGAGTTTTAATTAAATTCTAGCTACTTGAGATGAGTTTTAATTAAATTTGAATTTTTTGATGGATGAGGATTATAATTTAGATTAGAGACTAGGAATAATCATTAAAGAATTAAAATTTATTCCTATAAATATATATTTAATCTCAAGATTTTGATGTAAGAAAGAGAGACGATGCTTATAAGGGTTTTTCTCTAATAAATCTAGAGGATTGAAAAAAAGGTTTAATGGATTTAGGTGAGAGAGTGTGCTAAGTGATTTTAGACTTTGAGTTTGGGTTAGCTGAAGAAAAAATAATTTCTTGCATTAATAGAGTTATCGAACCATAGTATTACGTTAATTTTTGATATATTTTTTTATTATTAATCTTATCATTTTTCTTTTTGGCTAAAGTTTTCTCGACCTCCCTCGAGAAAACTGTACAGAAGGGCAATCTGTACCTTCCATCACAGGTCAAATTAAAGGGGATGCGAAGTAGTGATGAGAGCGTGTTCCCGTTTCTTTCCTAGCTATTAAGATGCCAACGAAGACTGATAACGACGAAGCAGAGCACGCTGAAACACGAGGAGATGATGTGTTTCTCTGAAGCTGTCTTGGTGGTACCTCCATGCATTCATTTACTATCGTCCAGCCATGCCACCGTCTCCTTTAACTTAGTGCGGACAGTGACATACAAACAACCTTCTTGGTGGTACCTTCGTTCATTCATTTACTATTTTCCATCTCCTTTGACTTTGTTAATACTGTCACAGAAAATGGTGTTTTTGCTGTCTATGTATTCTCCGAAGTAAGTTACAGTTTCTGCACAACCACAGTGGACAGAGTACTAGGCCACTAGATTTTTATGAACACTGCATTTTTGGAAAGCAGAAAATAGTCAGCTTCAATTCTCCGATAGTTCACAAAACAAAAGGTACTCTTGACTATATTCATTCAGACCTTTGGGGTCCAGCTCATGTTCAGTCTAAGGGTGGTGCCAGGTATATGTTGACTTTCATTGACGATTATTCCAGAAAAGTTTGGGTTTATTTTGTAAAGCATAAAAATGATATTTTTCTAACCTTTAAACAATGGAATGCTTTGATTGAGAAGCAAACAGGTAAACATATTAAGCAGCTTCGAATAGATAATGGCATAGAATTTTGTGAAGGTGACTTTGATGAATTCTGCAAAAATGAAGGATTCGTTCGGCATCGCTCTGTTAGGATGACGCCTCAACAAAATGGTGTGGCCGAACGTATGAACAGAACACTCTTGGAGAGAGCAACGTGTATGATCTCAAATGCAAGGCTGACAAATGACTTTTGGGCAGAAGCGATTAATATAGATTGTTACGTTGTCAACCGCGCTCCTTCTGCAGTACTTAACTTTAAAACTCTGGAGAAAGTTTGGTTAGGTACTCCTTCTGATTACTCTGATTTAAAATTTTTTGGGTGTCCAACATACATGCATGTAAATGAAGGAAAATTAGAGCCTCGAGCTAAAAAGTGTATTCTTCTTGGGTATGCTTCTGGGGTGAAAGGATACAAATTATTGTGTTCTGATCCCAAATCACTAAAATTTATAATCATTTGATATGTTACTTTTGATGAATTGTTTATATTATCTTTCAAAGAGGAATCTACTAGTTGTACAAATGATAGTGCGCAGAAGCAGATGGAGCTTGAGATTGGTAATTCAGATTCTTTTAAGTTGAACTCTTCTACTCAAAAAATGCTAATAGATGGTCCCGAATCTACTGATAAAGATGATCTAGAGGAAGAGCAATATTCCATAGCCAAGGATAGACCACTGAGAAATATTCGACCACCACAAAGATATGTAAATTTGGTTGCATATACTTTGTCTGTTATAAAAGAAACAAGTGAAGTTGGTGAGCCTACTTCCTACTTAGATGCAGTTTCTTATGATAATTCCTCAAAGTGGTTGATCACGATGAATGAAGAAATTGAATCTCTCCATCAGAATAGAACTTGGGATCTTGAGAAGCCGCCTTCCGGTAAGAAAATTGTTGGATGAAAATGAGATACTATTACTGAGGGAAAAGTCCTTGTTCAGAAAATTTATACGAAAGACAATCCAGCTGATATACTTACGAAGCCTCTTCCAGTTTACAAGTTCAAGCAGTGCTTGGACTTTGTTGGTGTTCATTGTTGGTGATTGTCCGTTGGGGCTTTTATGATGAAGGTGGAGCAAATTTGTTGGGACATGCCAAGGTGGAGATTTATTAGTTTGGCAAGTCCCATAGTCCTACATCGGGAAAATCATGCTTGTTATCTCTTATTGGAACTATAAATAAGGGTCTAGGCTTTGAAGTCAGATGCACTACAAGAAAAACCTAAGTGTTTACTTTGGGTTTAAATCCACACTCAGTTAAATAGTTTGGACTTATAGTTTGGGTTTTTCTTGTTTTGTATTTTCAAGTGTTTTATGGCCTAAGAACATCTTCGTAAGGCATTTGTAATAGTCTCTCTTTTATAGTAATGATTTGCTCCTCTTTCGATCGTGAATGTAGGTCAAGGTCAATTGACCGAACCACATAAATCAGGTGTTCTTGATGTTCTTGTCGTTTTATCTTTTCACTTTATTGTTTTTGTTAGATTACTAAAATTAGCCTTTGGTAAATTTTCTGGAGCTAACTCTAACAAAAAGTCCTATAAAAGAATCAGGAATAATCAAATTACAAGTAATAAGAACTAATTGTGGTTCTGATTATGGGATAATGAGTCAGTTAAATGCCTTCTTGTAGACCATATATAGTCGTCCTGGCGTGCAAAAAGCTCTGCGTTCCATGCACCATCGTGTTCTTAGGAAAGGCATGAGCATGAGGGTGGAAGAAGTCCTTCACATGGTTGGAGGGGCAGGGGAAACCAGCTATGCCTCCAATTCTAAGTTTCAGGTGGTTCCTCTTGAACTGTTTGTATGAACTTAAAAGCTTATACATACCTAGCATTCACCACATCCGATCATGGTTTGCTGACTGCGTCACAGGAGAAGCACTTCTCATGACGAAGCCAGTACTGGACGATGCAATAGGAGGGGTTTACAAGTCGCTACACCCTGTGAAGATGGTGGTCGCCGACTTAGGTTGCTCCTCGGGCCCCAACACTTTCGTGGTGATGTCCGAAGTGCTCGACGTCGTCAGCGACCTACGACGAAGTCTGCAGGAACGTCAGGAGCCACCGGAGATCCAGTTCTTCTTAAATGACCTTCCGGGGAACGACTTCAATCACGTTTTCCGGTGTCTGGGCGAGTACAAGAGGAAGGTTGAGCAAGAGAAGGGGAATCTGCTGGTGCCCTACTACGTGGTGGGAGTGCCGGGCTCCTTCTACGGCAGGCTTTTCCCACGTCGGAGCGTCCACTTCGTCCATTGTTCTGGATCTCTCAACTGGCTCTCTCAGGTTGACCTCCTCTTAAACGGTAGTATACGAAGCAGTCGATACTGCTGTCTGATAGCTCATTCTAGCTATCCTGAAACGTCAGGTTCCTCAAGGACTCGACACCGAACGGGGTGCCTCACTCAACAACAAGAACATCTACATTACAGAGACAAGCCCACCGGAGGTTGTGAAAGCATATCAACAGCAATTCCGAAGAGACCTTTCAGAATTTCTCAGGTGTCGGCATGCAGAACTCTGCTACGAAGGCAGACTGGTGATTTCATTTGGAGGCAGGAAAAGTAATTGCCCGACCTACGGACAGATGAGACACCTCTGGGGACTCTTAGCTGAGGCCCTGAACGCTTTGGTGTTAGAGGTAAGAAGTAACATCGATTGATGACATCGTGACAACTGATTCATCGAGTTATTTACGTATCAAATCCAGGGAATGATAGAGGAGGACAAACTGGTAACCTTCAATCTGCCACGTTATGCGCCTTCCATGGAAGAAGTGAAGGCAGTCATCCATGGTGATGGTCTGTTCGATGTAGAAGAAGCACAAGTTTTCGAGGCTAATTGGGACGCGTTCGACGACTCAGACGATGATTCTGCTGCATTCGACAGTGATCTAAGCGGCAAAAACGTGGCAAAATACGTAAGAGCAGCGGTGCAACCATTGATTTCGGAGCAATTCGGCGACGCCATTCTCGATGAGCTGTTCGCTAGATATGCAGCAAATGTTTCGAGGCACCTCCTTCAGCAGAAAACTAAGCATAGCGTGTTTGTCATTTCCTTGAAGAAAAAGAATGAAAGCCATCTCGCTGCTGGTTGATGGACGGACTTGCAATGTGCATTCGACTCCATACTATTATGTTGCACTTTATACTTCTTTTTTAACAAGGTTATTAAGCCATCAACCCTTATACTTCTATTACACAACTAGGAAAGTGAAAAATGAGGGAGTAATCAATTATGGTTCGGGATGGATATTATATTGAAAATTTTGTTTAATATCTGATATCACATTGTATCTATCCATCGATCCATTCTCGCTCTAGTGATCCCAAAGTGTCAGGTTCCTCAAGGACTTGACACTGAACAGGGAGTCTCACTCAACAAAAAGAAGGTCTACATTGCAGAAACAAGCCCACCGGAGTGTCATAAAAGCATATATCAAGATCAATTCCAAAGAGATCAACTCGAGATTTGCAGCTAATGTTTCGAGGCATCTCCTCAAAGAGAAAACTAAGCAGAACGTATTTGCCAATTCTTGAAGAAAAAGGATGACAGCCATTTTGCTGCTGCCTGATGTTCGACTCCGTCCTTTGCGTCGCAATAGGAACACTAGACATTTCGTCGAACACCCTTTTGAGTGTCGTTGCGAGTTGCACCAAAGAGCACTGTCCTTGGGCAGTAAACCACCATCTTGTAGACTATATACAGAGTCCGGGGGCTTAAAACTTAGCATTCCATGTTGGGGATGGAGGAGCAAGGAAAAACAGAATACTACAATACGAGTAAAAAGAATCCTTTCGATTCAAGAAAACTGTTGTAGTATTAAAAGCAGGAGGAACACTTACAAGATACCAAGTGCACACAGACTCTCTATCTATCTGTCTCTTTCTCTATATCTTGCTACATGAACTACGGTCCTATTTATAGGACCTAATGACAACCACCCTATAACTACTAGATCAAGGTAATTATTGAAATCACCCTATAACTACTAGATCATGATTGAGGTGGTTATTTAAATTATCCTATAACCACTAAATCATGATAACAATCTAGATAGATAACTATGAATCAAATCTCAACACTCCCCCTTGATTCATAGTTACATACACCAATTTGCAACATAAGATAAACATGCTTTCCTTTCGGACTGGAAGTGATTTGGTGAGGATATCCGCAACTTGTTCATCCGTTCCATAATACTTCATTGTTATGGCTCCACTTGCCTGAAGTACTCTTTTGATCATCTAAAGCCCCTGCACAATTAGTATCAGTAAAACCAAATAATTTGCATTTAAATTTTGTTTTGAACATCCATTTTAACCCAATCGCTTTCTTTTCTTTCGGTAGATCCATTAGCTCCCAAGTTTTATTCTTCTCAATTGACTTGATTTCCTCCTTCATTGCTTTTCTCCATTCCTCTTTTTTAACTGCTTCCTCAAAAGTTGTCGGATCTGAAATAAACAAAGCAAATGTTGAGTTATAAATTTCTGTCAGTGATCTGAAATTTCTTGGAGGGGTTTCATCTGAGGAATCCGAATCTGAACTGCTATTGGGTGAGGTTGACGATGAATTTGTTGGAGCAGGATCTGTCACTTGATTCTGCGGAGTGTCTAGTTCTGTTGGAATCTGCATTTGTGTTTCACCTTTATTGGTCTCCCAATTCCAACTTGCCCTTTCATCAAACATAACATTTCTGTTAATAATAACTTTGCCACTAACAGGGTTATATAATCGATATGCTTTCGATTGTAAAGAATAACCAATTAAAATGCATTTCTCTGATTTTTCATCAAGCTTGTGATGATTTTGTGAATTCACCAAAGCATAAGCAATACAACCAAAAATTCTTAGATGTCTAACACTTGGTTTCATACCATACCAAGCCTCAAAAGGAGTTTGATTCATAACAGCCTTTATTGGTGAAATATTCAACAAATAAACTGCTGTTGCAATTGCTTCTACCCAAAACTGATTTGGAAGATGTTTTCCTTTAAGCAAACTTTTTGCCATTTCAATGACAGTCCGATTCTTACGCTCAGCTACACCATTTTGCTCCGGTGTATATGGTGCTGTCAATTCTCTGTGAATACTATTTTCTTCACAAAAAGAACTAAACTCATTAGATAAAAATTCACCACCTCTATCTGTCCGAAGTGTCTTTATATATCTACCACTTTGTCTTTCTACAAGTACCTTAAACTTTCGAAAATTATCAAATGTTTCAGATTTCAATTTCAAAAAATATACCCAACTCATGCGACTATAATCATCCGTAAACAATAAAAAATATTGACTTCCACCAAATGATTTTGTATTCATAGGTCCACATAAGTCAGCATGAATTAATTCAAGACAATTAGATGCTCTCCATGCTTTTCCAATAGGAAATGATTTTCTACTTTGTTTGCCATAAATACATCCTTCACATACATCAAGTGTATTAATCTTAGGCAATCCAAAAATCATTCCTTTTTGACTTAACAACCTTAAACCTTTAATGTTAAGGTATCCATATCTTAAATGCCATAAACTAGACTCATTCTTTTGAGTTGTGATAGGCGCATGCCTTTCAATATTTGACACATCAAGTGGAAACATCTTGTTTTGTGTCATGCAAACATTTACTATAATCAAACCAGATTTCTTATCTCTAATAGTGCATGAACCATCATCAAATATTACTGAATATCTATCATTTACTAATTGTCCAACACTCAACAAGTTATGTGATAAAGTAGGAACAAAGAAAACATTATCAAGGTATTTTACCTTTCCTTGATTTGTCTTCACCTCAATTGTTCCTTTCCCTTCCACTTAGATTTGCTTGCTATCTCCAAATCTAACTTTCAACTTGTGAGTTTCATCAATATCTCTAAATATTGATTTTATGCCTGACATATGATTAGAACATCCACTATCCAGAAACCAAATATCATTTGAGATATTATGAACATGTGAATGAGTCATAAACAACTTACTATTTTCCTCATTTTTCTCCACATAGCTTGCTTGCTTTTCTCTTTTCCGGCAATCTGCCTTCATGTGACCAAACTTTTTACAATAGTGATATCGAATTCCACTTTTGTAATTTTTTTTATCATCATTTGATTGCCCTTGTTCATCAAAGTGTCCTCTTCCTCTTCCATTTCCTCTACCACGAAATCCTCCTTTGCCACGTCCTCTTCCTATTGATTTTTTGTCTTCTTTTGAAGTAGAAGACTCCTCCTTAACCTGAAATGCTTTTTCTTCACTTTTTTCAAGTGATCTGTTCAACCTTACTTCATGTGCTTGCAAGGAACCCATTAGTTCATCAAATGAATAAGTAGATAAATCTTTTGATTCCTCAATTACGACAACAATATGATCAAATTTCGGAGTTAAACTTCTCAAAACTTTTGCAACAATTATATGATCAGGAAGATATTCACATAAGATTTCATTTGACTAACAATTTCAGTCACTCGAGAAAGAAAATCTTGCACCGATTCATTGCTTTTCATGAACAAAATTTCAGACTCACGACGGAGGGTTTGAAGTTTTACCGTAATCACCCTTGATGAGCCTTGAAATTCATTTTGAAGTATCAACCAAGCTTGCTTTGAGGTTGTCGCTGCTGCAATTCTTGAGAAGATCGTCTCATGTACAGCTTATTGAATGAAGAACAATGCCTTTGAGTCATTCTTTCTATTCTCCGTCAGCCTGATTTCGTCATCTGGATCTGCATATCCATTCTCTATTAAGTCCCAAAGATCTTGAGACTTGAATAGAGTCTTCATCTTGATACTCCAAAATTCATAACTTTTGCCCGAGAAGATGGGGATAAGGGGTTGAGACATGGAATTGCCATTGAAAGCCATAATGCCCAGTTCAGATTGAAACTAGGCTCTGATATCACAAATGTTGGGGATGGAGGAGCAAGGAAAACCAGAATACTACGATACGAGTAAAGAGAATCCTTTCGACTCAAGAAAACTGTTGTAGTATTAAAAGCAGGAGGAACACTTACAAGATACCAAGTACACTTACAAGATACCAAGTGCACACAGACTCTCTATCTATTTGTCTCTTTCTCTATATCTTGCTACATGAACTACGGTCCTATTTATAGGACCTAATGACAACCACCCTATAACTACTAGATCAAGGTAGTTATTGAAATCACCCTATAACTACTAGATCATGATTGAGGTGGTTATTTAAATTATCCTGTAACCACTAAATCATGATAACAATAAAAAAATATAATCATATAAAAATAATCTTTAAAAATAAGTAAATAAAATTATACCTTTATATAAATAATAAATCGTATTGGTTTCTCATTAAATCATTTGATAATTTTATAATTTTAGATAAAGTTATTAGATACTTTAAAATTAAAAAAACTATGTTAGCATCCTACAAGGGCTGAAATGCTAATATAACATCTAGATCAAATGTATTTGCATTTGGAACGTAGTATTTGCATTGACACTCCATAGTATAACATCTAGATCAAATGTATCTTGTCGTTTGCTATGACACTCCATAGTATTTGCATTAGGAACGTAGCTGCTGCCCGCAAGTGAAATGATGACCACTAAAGGTCATTTCCCATAATAATATTGTTGTCGACAAAGTTAGGTGTTGTCGACAAAGTTAACTGCTTGGGAGGAGTTTTAATTAAATTTAAATTTCTTGATGGATTAGGATTATAATTTAGATTAGAGACTAGGAATAATTGTTAAAGAATTAAAATTTATTCTTATAAATATATATTTAGTCTCAAGATTTTGATGAGAGAAAGAGAAATAAGATACTCGATGCTTATAGGGGTTTTTCTCTAATAAATCTATAAAGGGTTGAAAAAACAAGTGAGAGGGTGTGCAAGTGATTTTAGGCTTGAGTTTGGGTTAATCGAAGAAAAAATAATTTCTTGCATTAATAGAGTTATCGAACCATAGTATTACGTTAATTTTTTATTTATTTTTTTATTATTAATCTTATCATTTTTCTTTTTGGCTAAAGTTTTCTCGACCTCCCTCGAGAAAACTGTACAGAAGGGCAATCTGTACCTTCCATCACAGGTCAAATTAAAGGGGATGCGAAGTAGTGATGAGAGCGTGTTCCCGTTTCTTTCCTAGCTATTAAGATGCCAACGAAGACTGATAACGACGAAGCAGAGCACGCTGAAACACGAGGAGATGATGTGTTTCTCTGAAGCTGTCTTGGTGGTACCTCCATGCATTCATTTACTATCGTCCAGCCATGCCACCGTCTCCTTTAACTTAGTGCGGACAGTGACATACAAACAACCTTCTTGGTGGTACCTTCGTTCATTCATTTACTATTTTCCATCTCCTTTGACTTTGTTAATACTGTCACAGAAAATGGTGTTTTTGCTGTCTATGTATTCTCCGTAGTAAGTTACAGTTTCTGCACAACCACAGTGGTCCTTCTTATAAGCTATTTATGTTGGGTCCAGTCGTGGGCTTGGATAATTTGGGTCATAAGCCCAAATCAACTAATTGGAGATTAGAGAGAACGAAATTAGGGTCAGATTAGAGAAAGAGCGTGCAGCGCGGCGGCGTACAGAGAAAAGAGGAGAGAGAAATAGAAAGAAAAAGTAAGGTTTTTGAGTTTTTCTGTTTGACGATCGGTGGCAAAACGTTGTCAGTTTCGGCCCAAATTTTATGTGGAGAATCCTTGCAGCAAACTCTACAATCCTAATGGTGTTGATCTACAGTTTACCCTCTCTAAGGTACTTTACTGCGATATCCATTCTGTGAGATCTAGAATTCTCTTTTGAGGAGATCTGATGAAGATATGCTATTCTTGAGCCAAGATCTATGATCTTGATGTTATTCTGATCCTCTAGTTATTCTAGAGAAGACCTACTGTAAACCTGTTATCATTATTATTGATAGTGGAAGTTTGAGGTGGACTACGGTCCCGTGGTTTTTCCCACATTGGGTTTTCCACGTTAAAAAGATTTGGTCTCACTGTGTGATTGATTTATTGCTCTATTATCTATGCAGTGCTAATTGATATTAACATTTTGATATCAAGTTGGTATTTTGATGAGGAACCTATTTTGATACACAAAGAGGGAAAAGAATTATTCCGCATTAACAAGTTTCTTCCCAACAAGTGGTATCAGAGCATCAGGTTGTTTGGTGCTAGTTTTCTTGTGTGATTGAAATGGAGCAGTCAGATGGTATGATTAAATTGAACTCATCAAATTATTCCACTTGGAAGCGTCTGATGGAAGATTTGCTCTATTGCAAAGATTTGTATAAGCCTATCAAGGTTAAAGATAAACCTTCTATTATGGATGATGAAGAATGGGAAGTTCAACATAGAAAAGCTATTGCCTATATTAGAAAATGGATGGATATAAACTTGCATGAGCATATTTCAGATGAAATCAGAGCTGATATTGTTTGGCAAAGGTTAGAAAATCTCTTTGCGAAAAAGACAGTGGGAAATAGAATTTCTCTCCTCAGAAGGCTTGTAAATTTGAAGTATAAAGATGGTGGTAATATTGTTGAGCACATAAGCCTATTTCAGAGTCTTGCAAACAAGTTGATTGCTATGAAAATGAATATAGATGATGAGATGCAAAGATTATTACTTCTCAGCTCTTTACCAGAAAGTTGGGAAACGTATGTGATGACTATTTGTAACTCCACGTCAGAGGGGACTCTAACCATAGATATGGTTAAAGACAATTTGCTAAATGAAGATGCAAGAAGGAAAGAATAGGGTGAATCTTCTTCTGGTGCATTTGTTACTGAAAAACAAGAAAGACGTGGAAGAAGTCATAGCAGAAATCCATATGGTTATAGAGGAAGATCCAAGTCTAGAAGAGATATCAAATGTTTTCACTGTAATAGGCCAGGTCATATGAAGAAAGAGTGTAGGTTTTTGAAGCGAGAACAAAATGAAATGAAGAAAAATGAGAAAGAGATCAATACAGTTGCTGCTGAAGGTAATATTACTATTGTCTGTGATGATGGGTGTGTAAGCCTTGTAGCTCAGGACAGTAATTGGGTAATTGACTCTGGTGCTTCATTTCATGTTACTTCTCATGGTGATTTCTTTAGATCTTACAGTGCTGGTGATTTTGGTAATGTCAGAATGGGAAACAATGATACATCTAAGATTGTGAGTATTGGAGATATTTGCTTAGAGACCAGTATTGGGAGCAAATTGATACTCAAAGATGTAAGGCATGTTCCAAATATTCGTCTTAACTTGATATCTACAGGTAGACTTGATGATGAGGGCTTTGCACATTATTTTGGTGAAAGTAAATGGAAACTCACTAAAGGTTCTCTAATTGTGGCAAAAGGAAAGAAGATTAACTCTTTTTATATCATGGAAGCTAAGCTACACAAAGGAGAGATTAATGCAATTCGAAAAGGTGAAAGTATAGATCTTTGGCATAAGAGGCTTGGACATATCAGCGAGAAGGGACTTCAAACTCTTGCTAGAAAGCAGTTCTTACCAGAGTTGCAAGGTACATCTCTTAAATCTTGTGATCATTGCTTAGCTGGAAAAACACATAGAGTTGCATTTCAGACATATCCATCATCTAGAAGATCTGATGTTATTGATTTAGTTCATACTGATGTTTGTACTATGCAAACTAGAACTCTTGGAGGTGCTCTTTATTTTGTTACTTTTATTGATGACCATTCTAGAAAAGTTTGGGTTTTTGCTTTGAAATCTAAAGACCAGGTACTCGATGTTTTCAAGGAGTTTCATGTTAATGTTGAAAGAGAAACTAGCAGAAAGCTAAAGAGTGTTCGATCAGATAATGGTGGCGAGTACAGGAGTCCTTTTGAGAATTATTGCAGGTTCCATGGTATCAGGCTTGAGAAAACTGTGGCAGAAAGGATGAACAGAACCATTGAAGAAAGGATTAGGTGTATGCTTTCCCACGCCAAGTTACCAAAGTCATTTTGGGGGGAGGCTATGAGAACTACAGTTGACCTGATAAATCTTTCTCCATCAGTTCCTCTGCAAGGTGATGTTCCAGAGAGAGTATGGAGAGGAAAAGATATATCTTATAATCATTTGAGAGTCTTTGGGTGTAAAGCATTTGTTCATATTCCCAAAGATAAGAGGTCCAAGCTTGATAATAAGGCAAAAGCATGTATCTTCTTGGGATATGGTCATGAAGAGTTTGAGTACAGATTATGGGATCCAGTGAACAAGAAGATTATTAGAAGCAGAGATGTTGTGTTTCTTGAAGACCAATTGTTTGATGATGGTGATAATGTTGAGAAGCCAGAAACCTCTGTTTATATTCCTTGGAGTTTGGGTCCAGTTCCTTCACCTGTAGTTCATGATGATCATGAGGGAGATGAACAAGAAGATTATGGTGAGAATACTAGTGATGATACACCTACAGTTGATGATGCTGAACCAACTGAACAGGCACCTCCACCACCAGTTGAGATTCCATTAAGAAGATCAACTAGAGAGCGACAACCCTCTACCAGATATCCTCCACATGAGTATGTTATGCTTACTGACGGGGGAGAGCCAGAAACTTACCAAGAAGCTATTCTATATGAGAATAAGAGTGAGTGGGTTAAAGCCATGCAAGAAGAGATGAGATCCTTGCTTGAGAACCACACCTATGACTTGGTAAAGCTGCCGAAAGAGAAGAAAGCTCTCAAGAATAAGTGGGTTTATAAATTGAAGACTGAAAATAATAGCTCACAACAAAGATACAAGGCACGACTAGTTGTGAAAGGATTTAGTCAGAAGAAAGGTATTGACTTTGAAGAAATATTTTCTCCAGTTGTGAAAATGTCCTCTATCCGAGTTGTTCTTGGTTTGGCTGCCCGCTTGAATTTAGAAGTTGAGCAACTTGATGTAAAAACAGCATTTCTTCATGGTGACTTAGAAGAAGAAATTTACATGGAGCAACCAAAAGGTTTCAAAGTCAAGGGAAAAGAAAATCTGGTATGTAAGCTTAGGAAAAGCTTATATGGACTCAAACAGGCACCTAGACAGTGGTACAAGAAGTTTGATTCCTTTATGATGAGCCAAGGGTATGATAGAACTACATCTGATCATTGTGTGTTTATGAAGAAATTTTCAGATGATGATTTTATTATTTTACTGCTATATGTTGATGATATGCTGATTATTGGCCATGATGTTGGAAAAATTGGAAAGCTTAAAAGAGAGCTAAGTAAGTCTTTTGCCATGAAAGACTTGGGATCGGTGAAACAAATACTTGGCATGAAGATTCTTCGTGATAGGAAGAAAAGGAAGATTTGGCTATCTCAAGAGACTTACATTGAAAAGGTTCTTGAAAGATTCAACATGAGTAAAGCCAAAACAGTTTGTTCCCCACTTGCAGGTCATTTCAAGCTTAGTTCGAAACAATGTCCTACAAGTGAGAAAGAAAAAGAAGAAATATCCAGAGTGCCTTACTCATCTGCAGTAGGCAGTTTGATGTATGCTATGGTTTGTACTAGGCCAGATATAGCTCATGCAGTTGGAGTTGTTAGCCGATTTCTCTCAAATCCTGGAAAGGAACATTGGGCAGCAGTGAAATGAATATTAAGATATCTAAGAGGTACTTCCAGGTTGTGTTTATGTTTTGGTGATGATGAACCTGTGTTAGAAGGGTACACAGATGCAAACATGGCAGGTGATACTGATTCCAGGAAGTCCACTTCGGGATTCTTGATGACATTTGCAGGAGGAGTAGTCTCTTGGCAGTCTAAGTTACAAAAGTGTGTTGCCCTATCAACCACAGAAGCAGAATACATAGCAGTTACTGAAGCCTGCAAGGAAGCTTTATGGATGAAAAAGTTTCTATAGGAATTGGGCTTGAAACAGGAAGGATATACTGTTTACTGTGACAGTCAGAGCGCTATTCACCTCTCCAAGAATTCAACATACCATTCTAGATCCAAGCATATTGATGTGAGATATCACTGGATTCGTGATGTGCTTGAGATGAAAGAATTACAGTTGAAAAAGGTGCATACCAATAATAATGGTTCAGATATGTTGACAAAGTCTTTGCCTAAGGAGAAGCTTGAAGCATATAGGCAAAGAGCGGGCTTGGTATAGCCCATCATATGAGCTGGAGGGGGAGAATTGTTGGGTCCAGTCCATATGTGGGCTTGGACAATTTGGGCCATAAGCCCAAATCAACTAATTGGAGATTAGAGAGAATGAAATTAGGGTGAGATCAGAGAAAGAGCGTGCAGCGTGCGGCGACGTGCAGAGAAAAGTAGAGAGAGAAAGTAAGGTTTTTGAATTTTTCTGCTTGACGATCGGTGGCAAAACGTTGTCAATTTCGGCCCAAATTTTATGTGGAGAATCCTTGCAGCAAACTCTACAATCCTAACTGTGTTGATCTACAGTTTACCCTATCTAAGGTACTTTCCTATGATATCCACTCTGTGAGACCTAGAATTCTCTTTTGAGGAGATCAATCCTACGTGATGAAGATATGCTATTCTTGAGCCAAGATCTATGATCTTGATGTTATTCTGATCCTCTAGTTATTCTAGAGAAGACCTACTGTAAACCTGTTATCATTATTATTGATAGTGGAAGTTTGAGGTGGACTACGGTCCTGGTTTTTCCCACATTGGGTTTTCCACGTTAAAAAAATTTGGTCTCACTGTGTGATTGATTTATTGCTCTATTGTTTATGCTGTGCTGATTGATATTAACATTTTGATATCAAGAATTATTCCGCATTAACAGGTTTCTTCCCAACAATTTATACTCATGGTGCTCGGAACTTGGTTTTCAAAGGGAGCGAGAGAGAGAGAGAGAGAGAGAGAGAGAGAGAGAGAGAGAGATGGGCAATAGGATAGAAGGAATCCTTCACATAGGTCGGAGGAGCTGGGGAAACCAGCTACGCCTCCAATTCTATGTTTCAGGTAGTGTTGAACACCCCAACTGTTTGCATGAACTTGAACAACTTACACTTGCGTAGGCGTCAGCATATCTGATCACTGGTTTGCTAACTGCGGCCCAGGAGAAGGTACTTCACATGGCGAAGCCCATATTGGAGACCGCCATAGCAGAGATGTACAGGAGGACGCCGCTCCCCGAGAGGATGGTCGTCGTCGACCTCGGTTGTTCGTCGGGTCCGAACACCTTTCTTGTGGTCTCTGAGGTGCTTGGCATCGTCGGTGACCTATGTCGAAGGCTGGAGCAGAAGCCACCGGAGATCCAGTTCTTCTTGAACGACCTCCCGGGAAATGACTTCAATAATGTCTTCCGGTCTTTGGAAAGATATGAGAAGAAGATGGAGGAGGAGAAGGGGGACCTGCTCGTGCCTCATTACGTTGTGGGCGTTCCCGGTTCCTTCAACGGGAGGCTTTTCCCGTGTAACACTGTGCACTTCTTCCACTCTAACTTCTCTCTCATGTGGCTCTCTCAGGTCGATCACTACTGTGCTTTCTCATGTCATGCATGCGGTGTTGCACTGAGTTGATGTTGTACTACTGATCATGAACTATGTGTCATAGGTTCCACAAGGTCTCGAGAGTGAGCAGGGTGTTCCGGTGAACAAGGGCAACATCTATATTGCGGAGAACAGTCCACCCCAAGTCGTGAAAGCATACCAAGAACAACACCGGAGAGACTTCTCCACGTTCCTCAAATCTCGTTACGTAGAACTAAGCATCGGATGGGGAATGGTATTAACATTCCTAGGAAGAAGAAACAAACACCCAGCCAACGACGAGCTAAGCTATCTTTATGGATTACTAGCAGAGGCCCTTAACACAATGGTCTCACAGGTACGTCAAATCTTCACCTTACGGAGTAGTGAGAATATTATATTACTTGCGTCGTAAGGAAGGATAAAGAAGAGAAGTGACCCGAGTTATTGTTTATTGAGTTCAGGGAATCATATCAGAAGACAAAGTGGACACCTTCAATTTGCCAATTTATGGAGCTTCGATGCAGGAAGTGAAGTCAGTGATAGAGGAGGAAGGTTCTTTTGATGTAGAGAAAGCGGAGAGCTTCGAGTCCAGTTGGGATCCGTTTGACGACTCCGACAATGTACTCGATGGGAAGAATGTGGCAAGCACTTTACAGGCAGTGATGGAGCCCTTGATTTCACATCATTTTGGGGATGCCATACCCCATGCATTATTCTCACTACTCGCCGATAGTATTACTGCAAGGCATCTCCCAAAAGACAAATGCTACTACACCGTGTTAGTCTTTGCCTTGAGGAGGAAAGCTTGAAGGCCTGCATGCATTACAATGATAATTCATATGATCTAAGTTGTAGTTGCTCTCTAGATATAAGAACATGATGTTGATACTTATTTGTATGTCTCCTACTCAATCAAAAGATATCTGACTCGATTTAGATCGGTCGAACAGAAGTGAGCCTTCGAATTAGTTTTACTTACTACGATTGCAGAATGAAAACAAATTGGCATAAAGAACAGTAATAGCTTGTCGTCATGTCACCGCGGACACGGACATTCGAGATTGGGGGCTCGCAGTTGGCATGATGGCTTGGCCCATCGACTTGTACTCATCGAAACCACTACAAGTCATGAGATGGAAGGTGAGAGTATCATCCTCAAACATTTATTTAGAAAGTAACCGAAAAAACCCTGAAGGCATCAAACCAAGTGGGAGAATTTTTTTTTAATGTGAAAAATGTATACATTCTGCATACCTTCTCTCAGTTTTGGTTCGAGGATAGTGATAGATAAATTCTAGGGCTAACCCCTATGGCAACAATCAACAGTCACGTTAGCATCGACATGAAGTCTCAGCATTGATATGGTGCATCGCATCAACATGATACTTCAAACTCGAGTGGGATGGCTGTTTGTCCCGCACTGTCCGAGGTTGTACTATCACGAACTTAACTGGTTTTGCCTAAGTCGTGCAGCACCCTTGTGTGTCCGTCCGTAAAGATCAACCTCCACGAATCTCTCATGGTCCCTTAGGACCTACAAAAGAGAAAACATATTAGAGAAATTACCTCACTTGGGATCCATAAGTAATTATTTTAGGAATCACTTTATAACCAATGCAAATACAAACAAACGTCATAAGCTCTGAACGGTCACACAACAAAGGATCCAAAATGATCCACTATATACCAAAATCTCCCATAAGTATCCACATGATACATCCTTTATTTACAAATCAAAAATAACCATCAAACCTAACTAAAATATGGCTGTTAAGCCTCGACCGTCCCTCTACATGCTGTGCAAAGCATGAATAAACTAAAAGACATAGACATATATGAGCATTACATTAAACACTATATTTGTAATTTTGTCCGTGACATTCTCCCCCACTTATTCCTTTGATATCCTCGTCGAAGCCTTTGCCGACATTGCAACTCATCACTTTTACTGAATCTTTAATCTTCTGCTTCAACTATAATGTGCCTCCTGGCTCCCAACTGCTCTCCACCATTGTTGTTGAGTAGTTGAACTTTTGATCTACTATACTGCTTCAACTCGCTAATGACTCTGACTCTAGTGTGAGGTTGGTTGAGTTGTGTTGATCCTTGTTGGTTCATGCAGATTCTTCATATGAAGGAAAAGATTATCTTAACTATGCTTCAGTCTCTCAAATGCCTCATGTTGTTTGAACTAGGTGGATGCTTGTTGGAGCTTTAACGAGCAACACCTTATAAACTTTTAAAGTTTTTGGGTCCTTCCTCCAAAAAATTTGCTCATCAACTCTTCTTTCATTTAGTTGTCACTTCCAAGTAGGTTCATATCACTTCTGTTTTCGATTGACATTCTATTGGAAAATAAAGCAGATAATCTACTCTCAGTAGCATTGATCACTATTGGCGATGATTTAACAACTATTGTTTTCCATTTGGTTTCTTGGAAGAGTCTTTGAATATGTGCAAATCCCTTTTGTTGGATAGATAAGAAAATTGAGATACTTGGTTTCACACATTCTCTTAAAAGTTGAGAAGGCAAAGATTACTTAACTCCGCTTACCTCCTCGAGGGTTGTACTTCATGCATCGAGTTAGTTACTAGCTTTCACCTACTCTTTGCTTACACTTTTGAAATACTCGAAGTGTTTGCACTCCTTGGGTTGAGTTAGTTACTGTGATTCACTTTTTTAATGCCATCGAATTTTTAGAATACAGAAAGTTTTCACCCAAACTTGAGTAAGTTTTTAATAGTTTTGGTAGCCTATGGGATTATACCATCTTCTTTATCAACCCAGCCATCAACTCCATTGAGTAGCAAATGTACAATATTGCATATTACCTGCTTTGTCCTTGGTCGTGCACTCTTACATTAACCCGAAGTCTTCTACTTTTGGTTATCTTGATGAGAAGCTCATTGACACCAGCCTTATAAAGTTCTCTGGCCTTTGCCCTTCAGCCTTGTCTTGGTACTTAGATTTTACCTCTACATCCTCCACCTCCTCGGCCCCTTTCATGACCAAGCGCTCTCCCTCTAATGAGAGCAAGGGATCCATGACTTCATGGAAGTCTCATCTCTGCGGTATCGTGACACTACCATGCACATGGCCCTAATATCATTCACCTCACAACTGCATCTCTTATGCGAATATGGGCTCTGGAGAAATCTAACTCTCCAACCGCTCTGATCATACCTCTGCATGATCAAGTCCCTTCATGCGACTCATTAGTACTTGCATTCGAACTTTTCCATCGATGGTACATAGCCTCCATATACTGATGACGAAGGCTTTCATCCGATGCAAAATTTAATTCATGCACGGAAGACCCACCTTTGTAGTACAATGACTTTCACTCCTTAAATCTGTAGCCCTTCTTATTATCATATTGTTCACTGAAGTGGAGCTCTCAATAGCTCCCGATCATACCTCTATATGATATAGTCTCTCATGGGACTAGATTTATATGTATCGCATTGCCACAAACTATTCCACCATGATCTACTGATCCATGTTGTCTCCTGGTGACATCTCCATATCATTCTGATACTTATGGGATGAACTTGAATTGTGATCCTTCCTATGGCCTCTGCCAACATATCGCAAGGCCTTTTCCACCTTTGATTGTGTTCACTCCTTTAGCAATCGACCTTTGTCCACCCGCTCTCGGGTCACACTCAGATGAAGCACAGCTCTAGGACAGTCCGTCGCTTAGTAGCTCCCAAAGTCCACCGACTTTGTTGAAATTATTACTCCATTGTTTGTATCCTGGGCCTCTACCTCTACCAATACAATCTCCACTATGCACCTCTTCCTTCATGGCAACTTAAATGGCAGCACTATGGCATATTTTTTAAGAGTACCCGTCTTTGCGTCCTCTTGCCTCGTGCCAAGGCCTTTTGAACCAAACTTTGACTCCGTAAGTTGAGTCGTCATAGTACCTCTATCAAATATTTCTCCTAGATAAGGTGCATGTACTCAGAAGCTCCTTTCATCTTTGGCACCATGCTAGATGAATCTTCTCCATTAGAATAAATGACCCATGGAACGATATGATCATGCTCTTGCCTCTGCAAGAGTTCATGTCCTTGACCTCTGTCCAAGGAAAACTTTGTGCCACTTGATAGGATATAAAAAAAGAAATAAACTTTTGAATACGAACAAATACTAGTAGGTCGTAACATACTACGGAATTAAATGGAAATTATAATCAAATAGAATACCAAGATTTATATGGAAAATCCCTCCAATGTGAAGGGAAAAAATCACGGGATAAATCAGAGATAATCCATTATAAGAATAATGAATATATAAATCTCAAAATCTTTTTGCGTAAAACTCAAGCAACAATCGTAAAAGAATAAGTAGGATACAAGGATTCCGTCACTGTGCACAATATCCAAATTCTCTCTAAGTAATTACAGCAAGAATCTACTATAGATCTAATCTAACCTGAGATGAGAACACTACTTGGATGATTGAGAATCATCTCTCTGCATTGTCTTTTTCTTCTTCCCTTTCTTTCTCTTATTTTTTTGTCATTTTCTCCTCTTTTTTGAATCAAGTTGCTGCGAAAAATTTTTACCTCATTGCGATGGTTTTTTCTCCCCTATTTTCATAGCCACCACACCCTCTTTCTTAGATCTAGGGTTAGATTAAAGAGGAGATGGGCTATAGGCTATCAACCCAACACTTCTTCTTATGTTTCATTTTCTATGTCGGCTCCTTTATGTGGCTTGGGCACTTTTCCAAGTTACACTTAAGTTGCTCTGCTCCTCGATTTGCATTGAGTTGATGATGGTCCTCACGCCTACCATTCCATGGGTCAGCCCTCCATTGAGTCCGATCTCTATATCGACTCCAAGTGTGCCTTCATTTATGTTGTCTTGAATCGCTCTCTCACTTAATCTCGCAATATATTCCCCCAGTGCATTATCTCAATCGAGGTTATGCGATAACTCAACACAGCTCTCTCGATACACTGAGCTTTAAGAAATTATTTTGAGATACTCATCCTTAACATGTATGACCCGCTGCATATGATTTTCCTTTTGGAGATATAAGACTTATCTCTCCTAGATATCTGTCCCGTTGGAGCAATTTCTCTCTTCGCTGTTTTCTTTTTGAAAGTTTTGGAGACCACCATCCCCTCGGACTACTTCATCTTACTGAACAAACTGTGCATTATTTTGTCTCCCATAAATGCATTTGCTAGATTGTGACTCTACGTTAATACAACTCCTACTGCACCCCTCAAGGCTTAGCAACATGCTGAACTTATTGCATAATTCAATCTTCTATTCACATATCCTTCTCATGCTGAAGAAAAAGTTTCAATACTCCATAGCACCAAGTTTCAGTCGCCTTGGGATAGCCACGAACATTACATTATCTGCATACAAGCCCTTGCATTAGTACTGAATTCTTTGAGTTAGTAATTCTCCTCATCTCTATGAGATTTGCATAACTCTTTCAGTCGCTAAGCAACCCATTCCACCTTGCATGATCTCATCCTTTTCTAAGCGCCTCACTTGCCTTGAGCACCATCAAGTATGGTTGTTAACGTCAAGCCATAGCTCAAACTCATCCATTCCAACTTTTGTACGCTACGCATTCTTCTAAGCTTGCTTATCCTTGTAGTGCCTCTTGCATGAAGGGCTAGTCATTCCTCTGAATGTCAATCTCAGATGCCCGCTCCTTTGAGCGACTCATATTCCCTACATTTTCATGCTCATTTTCTCCCGAACGATCATGCGCGTTGGATACCCTCAACATAGCCCCGTTAGGTCCCCTACATTTGGATACCAAGTGTTTCTATTAGTGCTTGTCCCACTCTGATATCATCTGTCATGGACTTAGCTGGTTTTTCCTAAGTCGTGCAGCACCCTTGTGTGTCCGTCCACAAAGGTCAATCTCCCCAAAGCCTCCTATGGTTCCTTAGGATCTACAAAAGAGAAAATGAATTAGAGAAAATGCCTCACTCGGGATCCACAAGCAATCATTTCAGAAAACACTTTATAACCAATGCAAATTACAAACAGATTTTACAAGCTCTGAATGGTCGCACAACAAAGGATCCAAAATAGTCCACAAACCAAAATCTCCTACAAGTGTCCACATGACACAATCTTTATTTATAAGTCGAAAACAACCACTAAACCCAACTAAAATGGAGCTATTAAACCTTCGACCGTCCCTAACATATATGAGCATTACATTAACAACATGTTTATAGTTTTATCCGTGATAGTACGAGGTGGGACCACATAGCATAAAGCCGCTTCGAAAAAATTTGAAATGGCGTCGCACAGTGCTGATCCTATGCAGGTCGATTAATGCTTGCACAGTAGGTACAAGCCATCGCCCGAGGAGTCAGCCGCCATTTATCGATCATGTATAATCAACTCTCATTCGTAGGTATAAAAGTCAACCCCTTAATCGGTATCAGGGGAGGCACTTCGGACATTCGATCCCTTTATCCATATAATACTAATTTAAGTTTCAGAGGGGTCGAGTCAGGAAATCTCTCTCCCAACTTTGGCCTGTGTACAAGAGCCTAACGATGAAGAAGCAAGCCACTCACCACAAGAGAAGATCGCATTCGGGAGACAGGTGTCAAACCGACCCAATGCTCGCTTCTGCTACCCGAGTATCCATATTGGCAACCTTGCACATTCAGGACTGAACCAAGCCGTGCTGATATCTCGATCATGATGTAAGTGTTCATCAATAGATAGAATATGCTTGTATCCTGTATCTTACTTTTAATAAAAAGAATCTCACTAAGGGTCTAATCAATAAAACACTTTCGATGGCTAAGTTAAGATACTATCAAAAGTTTATAAATATGAGAGTATTACCCATTAGATGCATATGTCTAATAAGTGTTTGGATTTAATATGTTAATTTTTTACTAATAAAATATTAATGACCTTATCAATACCCATACATATGTCTAATAAGTGAATATTTTTCTAAAAAACCTAGGAGCGACCTACACTGAAGAGATTTGACCGATGAGAGTCATGATCGCCTTTCCCGATGTGATGTGCATGTTGAAGACAATGAACTTTGCGACTGAGTTGGATTTGCCCAGTCAGACTGCTGTGGATCAGAATGGTCAGGGATTGATTGGGATGAATCTATCATGATTTTTTTTTGGTTTGGTTGAGATCAATTCGGGTATTCTAAATTGGTCGGAAATATTGGCAATCTGTGGGAATTAGATGAAGGGGTTGTGCAAGCTTCATTCTGCAACAGCTTAAAGATTAGTGTTATGATGTGGAGTTTTAAGAGATAGCGGGAAAAAAATAATTAGCTGTTTCTCGAAACCTCAAGTTATTCCATGTGTTAGACATAAATCTTATTAGGATAAGATAAGATGTTAAATCATTATTAGTTCTATCTCCAGCACACAGTGACCCAATTATGATAAAGATTTAATATTTTCAATTCCATCACTGATGATTTGGTGTTAATATTGGCCCACCCCTCTATACAAATAAATTTATCTTACTTAAATTTAAATATTTGATAGATTATGATTAGAATTTGGATTAATGATTCTGGAAGTATAGTTATCAGGATTTATTCTTATAAATATATATTGAGTATTAAGTGTTTTATGAAAGATAGAGGTAAGATACTTTGAGTATTTATTCTTAAAAATATTAAAAAAAATTTCTTATTTATGTGAGAGAGTGTACTAAGGGTTTTTGGCTTGGGTTTGGGTTAACTCAAGCTAGAGTGATCCCTTGCACTAATTTTTCTCATATAGTGAAAATTTTAATTTTTTTTCCATAGAAATAAGTAGGGAGTTGTCAAAGAATGCTAAATCTTGTGTCGACTTTCTAAGTATATTTTTTATTATTAATCTTAGGCGATTTCTTTTTTACTATTAATCTTAGGAGCTTTCATTTTTATAATATTTTTATTATTAATACTATTAATCGTAGTTATGGAGTTGTAGCGACTGGTGTACTAAGGGTTTCATGCCCCTACTAAATGAAAGATTGCATCAAGGGTTGTATCGTATGTAAATAAAAAGTAAAGATAACAAAGTGCTGAAAATAAATTATATGTATAGGGGATGATAAGTACATATAAGTTTCATTTGCAATGCAAAAAATAAATGATCATATTTATGACTTTTAGGATGTAGATAATTATAAGGGAAAAAAAATCCAATAGTCAGATGAATGTCTCTTTTCAGAGTCAAGTAATATCATTGACTTGATGCAGCTATATAAGATTCATTAGCAGGTTTGTTGGAATTTGGTGTTGGATCATGAACCAATTCAATTCATATAGATGTGAGTAATTCTTTAAGTCAATGGTTTAGTTTTGTATATAAGGCAAAAAGTGAAAAAATACTCACCAAGGTAGGAATTATTAGGGTTGAAAGTATTTTAGGAGTTCTAATTAGGTTTTAACTGCTTGGGAGGAGTTTTAATTAAATTCTAACTACTTGAGATGAGTTTTAATTAAATTTAAATTTTTTGATGGATGAGGATTATAATTTAAATTAGAGACTATGAATAATCATTAGAGAATTAGAATTTATTCCTATAAATATATACATATTTAATCTCAAGATTTTGATGTAAGAAAGAGAGACGATGCTTATAAGGGTTTTTCACTAATAAATCTAGAGGGTTGACAAAAATGTTTAATGGATTTAGGTGAGAGAGTGTGCTAAGTGATTTTAGACTTAAGTTTGGGTTAAATCAAGAGAAAATAATTTCTTGCATTAATAGAGTTATCGAACCATAATATTACGTTAATTTTTTTATATATTTTTTTTAATTATTAAAATTATCATTTTCTTTTTGCTTAAAGTTTATTCTACATCCCGGCGACACTTTCAGAAGGACAATCTGTCCCTTCCATCACAGATCAAATTAAAGGGGATCGAAGGAGTGATGAGAGCGTGTTCCTGTTTCTTTCCTAGCTATTAAGATGACAACGAAGACTGATAACGACGAAGCAGGAGCACAGCTGAAACAAGAGGAGATGATGTGTTTCTCTGAAGCTGTCTTGGTGGTACCTCCATGCATTCATTTACTATCGTCCAACCATGCCACCATCTCCTTTAACCTAGTACGGACAGTGACATACAAACAACCATCTTGGTGGTACCTTCGTTCATTCATTTACTATTTTCCATCTCCTTTGACTTTGTTAATGTTGTCAGAGAAAATGGTGTTATTGCTTTCTATGTATTCTCCGAAGCATGTTACAGCTTCTGCACAACCACAGTGGTCCTTATAGGCTATTTATAATCATGGTGCTCGGAACTTGGTTTTCAAAAAGAGAGAGAGAGAGAGAGAGAGAGAGAGAGAGAGAGATGGGCAAGAGGATAGAAGGAATCCTTCACATGGTCGGAGGAGCTGGGGAAACCAGCTACGCCTCCAATTCTAAGTTTCAGGTAGTGTTGAACACCCCAACTGTTTGCATGAACTTAAACAACTTACACTTGCGTAGGCGTCAGCATATCTTTTCACTGGTTTGCTAACTGCGTCCCAGGAGAAGGTACTTCACATGGCGAAGCCAATACTGGAGGAGGCAATAGGAGGGGTTTACATGTCGCTGCTCCCCGAGAGGATGGCGGTGGTCGACTTAGGTTGTTCCTCGGGCCCTAACACTTTGGAGGTGGTCTCCGAGGTGCTCGACGTGATTGGCAAGCTACGGCGGAGCCTGGGACGCCAGGAGATGCCGGAGATCCTGTTCTTCTTGAATGACCTCCCGGGGAATGACTTCAATCACGTCTTCCGGTCTCTGGGAGATTACAAGAGGAAGGTCGAGGAGGAGAAGGGGAAGCTGCTGGTGCCATACTACGTCGTGGGAGTTCCAGGTTCCTTCTACGGCAGGCTTTTCCCTTGTCAAAGTGTCCACTTCTTCAACGCTTCCTGTTGTCTCAACTGGCTCTCTCAGGTTGCCTTCCTCTTAATAAATGACAATTGCTACACTATTATTATCTGAATTCTACTTGTTTTCTTTGTTTTTTTTCATTATTTACTTTCTTAAAGCGGCCATGATTGGTACGGTTAATTAACTACCAATAACTAAACAAATTCTCTGAAATGCTCGCTCACTTCATCAGCATGGTTAACCTCATAAAGAAAAGGAAGACTGCTTGAAACATCACACAAAACCTATGTTACTTTTGTTTGCTAAGGCAAACTTACTTTTAATTCTGAAAATATCAGGTTCCTGAAGGTGAACAGGGAGTTCCACTCAACAATAAGAACATCTATGTTGCAGAGACAAGCCCACTGGAAGTTGTTAAAGCATATCAAGACCAACACCAAAGAGACTTGTCAGGGTTCCTTAGGTGCCGTCATGCAGAACTAAGCTACGGAGCAAGAATGGTATTGTCATTTCTAGGAAGGAAAGGGAGTTATCCACCCTCGGGAGATGTGGGATACTTTTACGGCCTGTTAGCCGAAGCCCTGAGTGCTTTGGTATCACAGGTACCTTTCTCTTCTTCGTCTTCTTCTTCACGTACCAGTTCATATCCTTCCTAGTTCATGTTTATTGCATGGTTGGCCTTTATCTTACCGCAAAGTTGAATATGGTAAAACACAAAAAAGAAAATAAAAGAATTAAAAAGATCAAACCAAATGGTTTCATTTCAGGAGAGCTGTTTATGTTGGCCTTTTTACAAAAAAATTAGAAAGAAAAGAAAATAGTACAAGAAGCTAGAAGTACTTTTAATCTGTAGTATTTTCGATTGATCATAAAGTACCTAATTATATTGATTAAAATATATAGTATAAGTTTTTTAAAATAATAATAAAAAACATCAATGAGTTTCTTTGTTACCATTGTTTGAGTTCCTTTGACCCTCATTTAATTGATCATGACCTCAGCTATTTTGATCTCTCCCTTGAGATATGACTTATGAATTTTTTTTTTCTGTCGTTCTTCTAATCTATCTTCATTTCAAGAGCATGTTCTAAAGTTTCATCTGAAGATCTATTCACTTTTTGTTCATGAATTAAAAGAGAACCCACTAATTCATCAATAGATAATGTACTTTTATCCTTATCTTCTTCTATATCAGTAGAAATCATATCAAATTTTGAGATAAACTTCATATAACCTTTTCTACTACATATTGATCTTTTAGATTTTCACCATAATATCTCATTTGATTTAGATATTTTTTAGAAGAAATTAACAATAGATTTAGAATCTTTCATCATAAGAGTTTTGAATTTATGTCAAAGAATTTGAAACTTTAAAATTTTTACCTTGTTTGTGCCTCCAAATACACTTTTTAATATTTTTCAGGCTTCTAATGATGTTGATGTCATCATAATTCAGGAAAATAAGGAATTATCTATTATTTATTATAGCATGTAGAGGGCTTTTGCATCTTTCTATGTATTCTCATTCATATGATATTTTTGATTTTTAATAATATTAGAATCTTATATATCATACTTAACAAAATCATATTCTACCAAATTTCATAATCCTTATGAGATAAATAAAATTTTCATTTTAACAACCTAAAATTGATAATTATCATATTTGAAGATAGAGAGAAGTTGATTAGGAGCACCTACTCCTGTCATCTTTTTTTTTTGATATACCAACTTTCTCTTCTTTTTTAATCGATATATTTCTATTGATATTCTTTGAATCAGGCTATGATATCATATTGTTGACTTTCCTATAGAACTTCAGAAAAAGAATAGTAGAAGGAACTATAAGTAATTTCAATCTACGATATTTTGGATTGATCCAAGAGCACATATTTATATTGACTAAAAGATAAAATATAAATTTTTTAAAATAATAAAAAAATCTATCATACCTCAATAAATATTTTTATCCTAATCTATATATTTAAATCTAATTTTTTCTTTTATTTTATCTAATTCTAACTATTTAAATTAATCTTAACAGTTTAAATCCATCATCCTCCAATTAATTACAGATGATAGGATGTGAGGGAGGTGGAGAATCAAATATTTACATCATCACAAGTAGTAGTAGAACGGGGAAGAAAGAGGAAAATAAACAGCATTGCACCCTTCTTGCTCATAAAAATTTAGTGGACTTGGATCGATCTGGTCAGAAGCATGGCCATGTCATGCTCCAACAGAAACAAGAAAGAGAACATAGTTCAAGTGTAAAGAAATAAATAGTGAGCAAACACAATCCCAAAGAAATAAATTGGAGGGAATGCACTTTAACCTTTCATACCCTCTTGATGGTTTGGCGACATTATTGTCCAGGGAATCATAGAGGAGGACAAACTGGTGACCTTCAATTTGCCGTATTATGCACCTTCCATGGAAGAAGTAAAGGCAGTGATCCATAGGGAAGACCTGTTTGATTTAGAACAAGCACAGATCTTTGAGGCTAATTGGGACCCGTTTGATGACTCGGATGATGATTCCGCTGCATTCGACAGTATAGCAAGCGGAAAGAACGTCGCAGGATATGTGAGAGCAGCGTTTCAACCCTTGATTGAAGAGCATTTCGGGGATGCCATACTGGATGAGTTATTCTCTATATATGCAGCCAATGTCTCCAGGCATCTCCTTCAACAGAAAAGTAAGCACTACCTATTTGTCATTTCCTTGAAGAAGAAGAAGAAGAAGGAGGAGGAGGAGGCTGACGGCGATGGTGCTGCGGCTTGGTGAACCTGCAATGCCATGGGAGCAACATTTGTCATTTAATTACTCTTTATCAGCATGTGTTCAACTCTTTCCAATAGACGTTATAATTGAACTCATGTAAATCCATAATATTCTTCGTGAGATAGACTGCATTATTATTATCTGAAAATAAAATAAAATCGTGTGACTATCTTTAAACGTTCATTGGGTACTGATATTTCAGTTATTAAGAAACACATATTTTTTTTCTTTCTTTTTCTATCACAAAAATTAGTTTCTTATATCCTCATATGTATATTCGTGTGTATATAATCACATTAAATGATATACAAATATGATCTAAACTTTAATTGGATATAAGGAGAAATAAACTTTATATAGGAATAAATACTAACAGGCCGTAACACGCAACAAAATTAAATGAAAATCACAATCAAATATGACACCAAGATTTACATGGAAAACCCCTCCAAAGTGAAGGGTAAGAACCACGAGACAAACTAGAGATATCCACTATAAGAATAATAAATATACAAATCTCAATCTCTTGTCCAAAACCCTAGTAACAATCACAAGAGAATAACTGGGATAAATGATCACGTCACTGTGCACAATATCTAAATTCTCCCTAAGTAATCACAGCAAGAATATACTGTAGATCTGATCTAATATGAGATGATAACACTACTAGATGATTGATAACACTATTGTAGATCTAACATCTATATACTTCGACTTAGAATGAAAAGTTGTGTTCTTACACAAATGGATGACACTCTGGCTATCATAATGCACCGCATAGTTTTTTTGTTTTAGCCCCAATTCTTATAAGAATTCTTTCATCCATAACATTTCTTTGCATATCTCTATAGCAGCAATATATTCTGTCTCTATGGTAGAGAGAGCAATATACCTTTGCAACTTGGATTGTCATGACACCGCCCCCCTGCAAAAGTAAGTACATAACATGAAGTGGACTTTCTCGTATCAATATCTCTTATTATATTTGCATATGTGTAACCTGTCAACACAGGTGATCCACCTCCAAAGCTTAAACAAACCTTAGAGCTCCCTCCGAGGTATCTAAAAATCTACTTGTCTAGTGCTCTTTGTTTGGATTTGCAAGAAATCTACTAGTAACACCCACTGCATATGCGATGTCCGACCTCGTACATACCATTACATACATTAAACTTCTAACTATTGAAGCATAAGGAACTTTTTATATTTTCTCCTTCTCTTCATCACTTGACGGACTCTGTTCTGAACACAATTTGAAGTGACCTACAAGAGGAGAAACAACTAATTTTGTATCTCTCCAATATCTTCTCGATGTATTTTTTTTGTGACAACCAAAATTTCTTATTTTTACTGTCACGAGAAGTCTGTATACCTAGTATTTGCTTTGTTGGCCCCATGTCCTTCATTGCAAAAGACTCACTCAGTTTCTTCTTCAACCTATCAATTGTAAATATATCTTTCCTAAGAATAAGCATGTCATCAACATATAGTAAGAAAATAATAAAATTCTCACCAAATGTACACACAATGATATGAAGTCATTCTTTTGTATCTATTTTTTGTCATAAATGAATCAAACTTTCTATACTATTGTCTTGAAACTTACTTCAGCCCATACAAGCTCTTCCTCAACTTGCAGACAAAGTTCTCTTTACCTTTGACTTTGAAACCTTCTGGTTGCTTCATATAAATTTCCTCCTCCAAATCACCATGAAAGAAAGCTATCTTCACATCTAACAACTCAACCTCCAAGTCCTGGCTAGCAGCAATACCAAGAGCAACACGAATAGAAGATATTTTAATAACAGGAGAAAAAATCTCTTCAAAATCGATACTTTTCTTTTGACCAAGGCCTTTCACAACCAATCTAGCTTTGTACATTAGTTGAGAATAATATTCTTAAGTCTTTAACCTAAAAACCTACTTGTTCTTCAAGGCCTTCTCCATTTGGTAGTTGCACCAAATCATATGTATGGTTCTTCTGAAGAGCATCCATCTCTTTCTGCATAACAACTAACTACTTCTTTTTCTGCTCACTTTCAGCTATTTCTTAGTAACTCTCTGGTTCACCTGCATTAGTAAGCATCACATACTCCTTTGTAGAGTATCTTCTTGAAGGTTGACGTTGTCTAGAGGATCTTCTCAACTGAGGCTATGTAGGAAGTTCCTCTCTAACTTCTTCTTGCTTAACATATCCTATAGGTAGATCAACATCAGGCTCTATACCATCTTTCTACACATCTCCCCATCACCCTGATATACTGGAGGTGTAACTGGGTCACAATATGCTAATCCTTCTGCAGAAGTCTTGGTTGGTGCCTTCTTCTTCAAATCCTCAAAGGTTTGATTCTCTAAGAAGACTACATCTCTACGTCTAAATACCTTTTGCTTTTCTGGATCTTAAAACTTGTAACCAAACTGATCATGTGAGTAGCCAAGAAAAATACATTATTTAGTCTTACCATCTAACTTGGACCTCTTATTGAGAACATGTGCAAATACACAACAACCAAACACTCTCAAATACCTATAGGAAACATATTTCCCTGATCATACATGCTCTACAACATCACCATCTAGGGTTGTACATGGTGATAAGTTGATCACATCAACTACAGTCCTCAAAGCCTCATCCTAAAACTTTTTGAATAGCTTGGCCTATGAAAGCATACATCTGATTTTTTCCATGATGATGCAGTTCATCCTCTCTGTAATTGCATTATACTGAGGTGTACCAAGAACTGTCATCTCTTGTTGGATCTCATGTGATATACAATAATCATTAAATAATCCTGTATACTCACCATCATTATCTGATCTTATTCATTTCAATTGCCTTTCTGTCTCCCTTTCAACTCTGGTATGAAATTTTTTTAAGACATTAATAACTTGATCTTTGGTCTTCATAGCATAGGCCCAAACTTTCCTGGAAAAATTATTTATAAAGTGACAAAATAAAGTGCATCACTGATGTTAGGAACATTAACAGATCCACCAGGAGTTTTTGTTCTCAAATGACCACATCCATATGTATAAACACGGTCTAAGACATACATTTTTCTAGATAAAGTAGGACTAATAAATGAAACTCTATGTTGTTTACTAGCCAAACAATTAATACAAGGGTTCAAATATGCATTTCTGAGGTCTGACAATACCTCTCTCTTTGAAAGAGCTTGCAGCCCCTTCTCGCTCATGTGTCCCAGTCACCTATGTCATAACTCTATACTGAAGTCTTTCTCTATAACATTCAGTTGCTTATCATAAGCTTTGCCCTATAAACTGTATAAGGTGTGACATTTCTTTCCATTAGCTACAATAAGAGAACTCTTATTGAGCTTCCATTACCCTTTGTGAAATCTGCTATCATAATCTTCATCTAATCTTCTAACTGAAATTAAATTCAGCCTCAAATCAACTATATGTCTCATATCCTTAAGCACCAACTTGTAGCCAAGGTTGGTCTTTATGTAGATATCACCCATGCCAATGATGTTTGCCATGCTATAGTTGCCCATCTTGACAACACCAAAATTTCCAGACCTGTATGTAGCAAAAAACTTTATTCGTGGTGTAGTATGATAAGAAGCACATGTGTTAATTACTCCCTCAAGATCCTGACACACATAAGAAAAAATATCATCAGAAGAAGACAAAATCAAATAATCACTACCCTGCACTATAGTTGCAATATTATCTTTTGACTCTATAGACTCCACTTCTTTTTTCTCTTTCTTTCTTTTCTTAGGTTGCTCATATTGATTCTTGTAATATCCTTTCTCACCATAGTTATTGTAAACAATATCTTTTCTTAATATTGACTTGCTTCTACCAATACGTGAATTGCTTCTATTCTTAGACTTTGACCTTCCTTTGTTCTTTGAGATAAGTATATGTGAATCATTCTAAGATGTTGTTGAATTCTTTCATCTCAACTCCTCATTCAATAAACAACTTGTTACTTGACTCATGGTGATAACACCATATTGTGCAAAATTACTGAGGGAAACCACTAGTGTCTCCCAACTTTCTAGTAATGAATTGAGAAGTAACATTACTTGCAACTCATCATCAAGAGATATTTTCATAGAGAATAACTAGTTAGTGATACTCTACATTTCATTCAAATGCTCAGCAATAGAAGCACCCTCTTTATATTTTAGGGTTACAAGTTTTCTGATCAAGAAAGCTTTGTTGCCAACTGTTTTTCTTTCATAGAGACCTTCCAACTTTTTCCAAAGAGAATATGTAGAACTTTCAGTAGAAACATGGTGAAAGACACTATCATAGAGCCACTATCGAATAAACCCAATTATTTTTTAATCTAATCTCTTCCACTCATCATCTGTCATAGTTGTGGGTTTTGCACTATCCCCCTGCAAAGGTCCATATAAATCTTTACAATACAAGAGATCTTCAATTCTTGGTTTCCATATCATCCTATTGTTTCCATTCAAGCTAATCATATGAGAAACACTACTGGCCTCCATTTCTGAATACAAAAAATAAATCACCACAACTCTACTCTAATACCAATTGATGGGATATAAAGAGAAATAAACTTTGTATAGAAATAAATACTTGCAGGCCGTAACACGCATCAGAATTAAATGAAAATCACAATCAAATATGACACCAAGATTTACATAGAAAACCCCTCCAAAGTGAAGGGTAAAAGCCACGGGGCAAACTAGAGATAATCTACTATAAGAATAATAAATATACAATTCTCAATCTCTTGCCCAAAGTCTTAGCAACAATCATAAGAGAATAATTGGGATACAATGATCACGTCACTATGCATAATATTTAAATTCTCCCCAAGTAATCACAACAAGAATTTACTGTAGATCTGATCTAACATAAGATGATAACACTACTATATGATTAAGAACAGTCTCTCTACGTTGTCCTTGTTTTCCTCCATTTCTTTCTCTTATTTTTCTACCTTTTTTTGAACCAAGTTGTTGCTGCAATTTGATCTTCGTTGCAGTTTTTCTCATCGTGCTGCTATAATTTTTCTTACTCTTTTCGCAGCCACCCACATCCCTCTAATTTGATCTAGGATTAGATTAAAGGGGATGGATTATGGGCTGTTAAAGCTCATCATGGACTGAATTCATGGGCTTTTAGCCCAACGAGATTTAAGTTGGGAGGTGCAACCTTCATGGAAGTACCGGGATCATTGAAATGTACGTCTACTGTCTTGTTGCTAGCTATATAGTACACGATGAACACCAAAAGGTGCACAAAAAAGGGTCCGCTCATCTTCGACTTGGCATCCCATTAGGGTTTCCTGTAACTTGTGCTGACGACATGACAGCGGAGCCTCGATTGAATTTTAGCGAGTCACTTACAAGGATGGCTGGCTATGGAGTCTGAGAGCTAAGTAACCTGAAAGCTTCTCGAAAGCAAACTTAAAGAGGTGGTTGATCACCATAATATGATCATAAACGTCTTGTTTTGTTGGTCATAGGCTCTGTTGCAACAATGCTACCGATCAGTGGAGGATGTTGCTCCACCGTAGCATTCTTAAAAGTCTAGGGTTGGAATCGGTGTGTTTCTGACCTATTAAGCAAGGTCTTCAGAGACAGGTTAACCATGGTCTTCGTGCAATAATGCTACCGGTCGGTGGAGGATGTTGCTCCACTACAGCATTCTAAAAGTCTAGGGTTGAAAGTTTCTGACCTCTGACCTAGCAAGCAAGCTCTTCAGAGACGGGCTAACCATGATACTCCTCCTCTCTAATGTCCTTTTATTCTTTATCTACATTGGTGATACTGTTGTGGTTATATTTCCCTCGAAGAATGCACAACCACATCATCAGTGACATATGTCTTTGAGATGATGAACAGAAAAGTGTTAGTTTGGCAAGTCCCATAGTCCAACATCGGGAAAATAAGGCTTGTTATCTCTTATTGGAACTATAAATAAGGGTCTGGACTTTGAAATCAGATGCACCACAAGAAAAACCTAAGTGTTTGATTTGGGTTTAAGTCCACACTCAATTAAATAGTTTGGGCTTATAGTTTGGGTTTTTTCTTGTTTAGTATTTTCGGGTGTTTTATGGCCTATGAATATCTTTCTAAGGCATTTGTAATAGTCTCTCTTTTATAGTAGTGATTTGCTCCTCTTTCGTCTGTGGATATAGGTCAAGGTCAATTGACCGAACCACGTAAATTTGGTGTTCTTGTCGCTTTTATCTTTTCGTTTTAATATCTTTGTTGGGTTACCAAAATTACCCTTTAGTAAATTTCCTAGGGCTAGCTCTAACAAACTAGTATCAGAGCTTGGCTTCAGGATCTTTTGGCAACGGTGACAATAACAAAGATTGTTGTCGAGAAATTTGATAGACATTTACTGCAACTTGCTCCGGTGCGTCAATCGCTTCTTCCGGCGAGCTTCCATCGATCATCCGATGAACCCTCGGTGATGCTCCTGCGGACTTCCGGTAAACTCCTGGACTTGCGACGATCCACTTGGCGAGTTTCGATGAGCTTCTTTTAGCAAGATCCTGGACTTCTCGGATTTGTTCTCGTAGAACCTCTGATGACCATCCGGACTTCCATCGAACTCTCGAACTCCTAACGTGATCATAGTCTTGACTCCGGCGCAACTCCTACTGCATGTCTTAGTTAATCCTGCACATGTAAAACAAAACTTCGATCGAGACAATTAATCCTAAGCAATTAACCAAGTTGTCCGGCATGTCATTGGTCCCTCGACGCTTTGTCTGATTCTTCGGCGCATCGTCCTCTCCTACGGCCTATTGCCCAATCGGTCAGTTGACTCCGCAACTCCGATATCCTTAGCACAATACCCGCTCTTCTTGGCCCAATGCTCGAGTCTATGGCCCGAAGCCTTCTGTCGATACATCGACCGATCCACCGGCCCGACGTCCAATCTTCTAACATGTTCCTCCAGCACAACATGATTTTTCCTGCTTTAATTGTCTCATCCTGATCGAAGTATCTTGCATCACTCAAAACGCAGATTAAAACGTAAACACATATCAAGTGGTTTCATCATCAAAATACGAGATTCAACAGGAAGGTTGTCGACGATGGTCCATCGATCAAGCATGAGGTATCTCACATCACTTGCAAGCAGGTGATAAAACAAACGGGATAGAAAAGCAGATTGACAATATAGATAAATTGTTCATGCATCATAAATAAAAACCAAATAATACTTTTTCGTGATCGAAAGGTGCTAACAAATAGATATAAAATATTTGATTTTACAAACATAACTCTGATACCGATTGTGAGCAAAAAAAATATATCCTTATGTTATGAGAAAAAAAATTAATATTAAAATATAAAATCAAATAACAATAGATCAAATTTATGATATATACCTTTCAAAGTCATTCAAAAAGCTTTTATCTGATCTACAAGTATACCATTATCGGATCCGAAAGGTATAGCAATGTCGATCTATAAGTAGAACTAGACTCGCCTTCTCCTCTCTTCCTAACTTCACAGGACCGCTATGAGTAATCGATTAAGGACAAAAGAATGATGAGAAAAGATATATAATCTTTCAATGATTAGTTCACATAACTTAGAAGAGATGAGAGAAAATCTATAACATCTCAATGACTAGTTCACATGATTAAAAGGTGATGAGAGAAGATATCATGTATTCACTTATCCATATATCCACACATCATGTGTTTAGTCCTTATAAGGTTATGTCTATTTATAAATAAGAGTAGAAAGAGGGTAGGATAAATAATTAGGAGAGTTTTTTCGATCAAGATCTATCTCCTAAGAAATACTATTATAATTAAGTTTTTTTATTGATTAATAACCATAATTAGAATCTAATCATGTTTAAAATATATTTTATTTAATTAAAATATAATAATATAATCTAATAGTCTGTATTTATTAGATAAGGATATGAAAGTGAGAGACTTAGGTAAGTGGATAATCAGGTCTGTACTATAACGGCGGATTAGAAAGTGAGAGATGAGGTGTGCAACTATTTAGTATTTGACATACGATTCACGCATTCACAATAATGCAAAGTGATTCCTCGAAAAAGGAACTTAGCTTTGTGGGCGTCGGTTGTTTGTGGTGCAGACATGTCCGAATATGAAAGCCAATAATTGAAGAGCAATTTAACTATTGCACAAAAGCTTAAAGGATTAATGTCATGATGTGGAGAACTAAGAATCTAAATCCAGACATAGAGGGCAAAATTGATTAACTGCTTCTCTAAACCTCAAGTTAATCCACGTGTTAGACATAAATCCTATTAGGATAAGATGTTAAATCATTGTTAGTTCTATCTCCACCACATAGTGACCCAATTATGATAAAGATTTAATAATTTCAATTCCATCACTGATGATTTGGTGTTAATATTGACCCACCAGTCTATACAAATAAATTTATCTTACTTAAATTTAAATATTTTGATAGATTATGATTAGAATTTGGATTAATGATTCTAGAAGTATAGTTATCAGGATTTATTCTTATAAATATATACTGAGTCCTAAGATTTGAGAGGTAGAGGTAAGGTACTTTAGAGTGTATCTCTCTAGAGGATCTAGAAAATATTAAGAAATTTATTTTTCTTATTTATGTGAGGGAGTGTACTAAGTGTTTTTGGCTTCGGTTTGGGTTAACTCAAGTGAGAGTAATCCCTTGTACTAATTTTTCTCATATAGTTAAGAATTTATTTATTTTTTTTCCATGAACATAGGTAGGGGGTTGTGGAAGAATGCTAAATCTTGTGTCGACTTTTTAAATATATTTTTTAATATTAATCTTAGGGTTTTTTTATTTTTATTTATTATTAATCTTAAGAGTTTTCTTTTTTATTACATATTATTATTATTATTATTACTATTAATAGTAGGTAGGGAGTTGTAGCTACTGGTGTACTAAGGGTTTCATGGTCCTGTTGAATGAAAGATTGCATCAAGGGTTGTATCATATGGAAATAAATAGTAAAGACATCAAAGTGCTGAAAATAAGTTAGGGGATGATAAATACATATAACAATAAGTTTTATTTGCAATAAATAAATGATCATAATTATGATTTTTAGGATGTAGATAATTATTCGGGAAAAAATCCAGTAATAGTAAGATAAGTGAGATGAATGTCTCTTTTTTGAATCAAGTAGTATCATTGACTTAATGCAGCTATATACGATTCATTAGTAGGTTTGTTGGAATTTGGTGTTGGATCATGAACCAATTCAATTCATATATGTTAGAGCTAGCCTCAGGATATTTACCAAAGGGTACTTTTGGTAATCCAATAAAGACAATAAAGCGGAAGAATAAAAGAAATGATAATAACACTAGATTTACATGGTTCGGTCAATTAACCTTCACCTACACGAACAAAAGAGGAGCAAATCACTACAATAAAAGAGACTATTACAAATGCCTTAGGAAGATGTTCCTAGGCCATAAAACACTCGAAAATATTAAACAAGAAAAACCTCAACTATAAACCCAAACTATTTAACTGAGTATGGACTTAAACCCAAAATAAACACTTGTGGTGCATCTGACTTCAAATCTCAAACCATTATTTATAGTTTTAATAGGAAATAACAAGTCTGATTTTTTCGATGTAGGACTATGAAACTTGCCAGACTAACAATATAGATGTGAGTAATTCTTTAAGTCAATGGTTTAGTTTTGTATATAAGGCAAAAAGTGAAAAAATACTCACCAAGGTAGGAATTATTAGAGTCGAAAATATTTTAGGAGTTGTAATTAGGTTTTAACTGCTTGGGAGGAGTTTTAATTAAATTCTAGCTACTTGAGATGAGTTTTAATTAAATTTGAATTTTTTGATGGATGAGGATTATAATTTAGATTAGAGACTAGGAATAATCATTAAAGAATTAAAATTTATTCCTATAAATATATATTTAATCTCAAGATTTTGATGTAAGAAAGAGAGACGATGCTTATAAGGGTTTTTCTCTAATAAATCTAGAGGATTGAAAAAAAGGTTTAATGGATTTAGGTGAGAGAGTGTGCTAAGTGATTTTAGACTTTGAGTTTGGGTTAGCTGAAGAAAAAATAATTTCTTGCATTAATAGAGTTATCGAACCATAGTATTACGTTAATTTTTGATATATTTTTTTATTATTAATCTTATCATTTTTCTTTTTGGCTAAAGTTTTCTCGACCTCCCTCGAGAAAACTGTACAGAAGGGCAATCTGTACCTTCCATCACAGGTCAAATTAAAGGGGATGCGAAGTAGTGATGAGAGCGTGTTCCCGTTTCTTTCCTAGCTATTAAGATGCCAACGAAGACTGATAACGACGAAGCAGAGCACGCTGAAACACGAGGAGATGATGTGTTTCTCTGAAGCTGTCTTGGTGGTACCTCCATGCATTCATTTACTATCGTCCAGCCATGCCACCGTCTCCTTTAACTTAGTGCGGACAGTGACATACAAACAACCTTCTTGGTGGTACCTTCGTTCATTCATTTACTATTTTCCATCTCCTTTGACTTTGTTAATACTGTCACAGAAAATGGTGTTTTTGCTGTCTATGTATTCTCCGAAGTAAGTTACAGTTTCTGCACAACCACAGTGGACAGAGTACTAGGCCACTAGATTTTTATGAACACTGCATTTTTGGAAAGCAGAAAATAGTCAGCTTCAATTCTCCGATAGTTCACAAAACAAAAGGTACTCTTGACTATATTCATTCAGACCTTTGGGGTCCAGCTCATGTTCAGTCTAAGGGTGGTGCCAGGTATATGTTGACTTTCATTGACGATTATTCCAGAAAAGTTTGGGTTTATTTTGTAAAGCATAAAAATGATATTTTTCTAACCTTTAAACAATGGAATGCTTTGATTGAGAAGCAAACAGGTAAACATATTAAGCAGCTTCGAATAGATAATGGCATAGAATTTTGTGAAGGTGACTTTGATGAATTCTGCAAAAATGAAGGATTCGTTCGGCATCGCTCTGTTAGGATGACGCCTCAACAAAATGGTGTGGCCGAACGTATGAACAGAACACTCTTGGAGAGAGCAACGTGTATGATCTCAAATGCAAGACTGACAAATGACTTTTGGGCAGAAGCGATTAATATAGATTGTTACGTTGTCAACCGCGCTCCTTCTGCAGTACTTAACTTTAAAACTCTGGAGAAAGTTTGGTTAGGTACTCCTTCTGATTACTCTGATTTAAAATTTTTTGGGTGTCCAACATACATGCATGTAAATGAAGGAAAATTAGAGCCTCGAGCTAAAAAGTGTATTCTTCTTGGGTATGCTTCTGGGGTGAAAGGATACAAATTATTGTGTTCTGATCCCAAATCACTAAAATTTATAATCATTTGATATGTTACTTTTGATGAATTGTTTATATTATCTTTCAAAGAGGAATCTACTAGTTGTACAAATGATAGTGCGCAGAAGCAGATGGAGCTTGAGATTGGTAATTCAGATTCTTTTAAGTTGAACTCTTCTACTCAAAAAATGCTAATAGATGGTCCCGAATCTACTGATAAAGATGATCTAGAGGAAGAGCAATATTCCATAGCCAAGGATAGACCACTGAGAAATATTCGACCACCACAAAGATATGTAAATTTGGTTGCATATACTTTGTCTGTTATAAAAGAAACAAGTGAAGTTGGTGAGCCTACTTCCTACTTAGATGCAGTTTCTTATGATAATTCCTCAAAGTGGTTGATCACGATGAATGAAGAAATTGAATCTCTCCATCAGAATAGAACTTGGGATCTTGAGAAGCCGCCTTCCGGTAAGAAAATTGTTGGATGAAAATGAGATACTATTACTGAGGGAAAAGTCCTTGTTCAGAAAATTTATACGAAAGACAATCCAGCTGATATACTTACGAAGCCTCTTCCAGTTTACAAGTTCAAGCAGTGCTTGGACTTTGTTGGTGTTCATTGTTGGTGATTGTCCGTTGGGGCTTTTATGATGAAGGTGGAGCAAATTTGTTGGGACATGCCAAGGTGGAGATTTATTAGTTTGGCAAGTCCCATAGTCCTACATCGGGAAAATCATGCTTGTTATCTCTTATTGGAACTATAAATAAGGGTCTAGGCTTTGAAGTCAGATGCACTACAAGAAAAACCTAAGTGTTTACTTTGGGTTTAAATCCACACTCAGTTAAATAGTTTGGACTTATAGTTTGGGTTTTTCTTGTTTTGTATTTTCAAGTGTTTTATGGCCTAAGAACATCTTCGTAAGGCATTTGTAATAGTCTCTCTTTTATAGTAATGATTTGCTCCTCTTTCGATCGTGAATGTAGGTCAAGGTCAATTGACCGAACCACATAAATCAGGTGTTCTTGATGTTCTTGATGTTCTTGTCGTTTTATCTTTTCACTTTATTGTTTTTGTTAGATTACTAAAATTACCCTTTGGTAAATTTTCTGGAGCTAACTCTAACAAAAAGTCCTATAAAAGAATCAGGAATAATCAAATTACAAGTAATAAGAACTAATTGTGGTTCTGATTATGGGATAATGAGTCAGTTAAATGCCTTCTTGTAGACCATATATAGTCGTCCTGGCGTGCAAAAAGCTCTGCGTTCCATGCACCATCGTGTTCTTAGGAAAGGCATGAGCATGAGGGTGGAAGAAGTCCTTCACATGGTTGGAGGGGCAGGGGAAACCAGCTATGCCTCCAATTCTAAGTTTCAGGTGGTTCCTCTTGAACTGTTTGTATGAACTTAAAAGCTTATACATACCTAGCATTCACCACATCCGATCATGGTTTGCTGACTGCGTCACAGGAGAAGCACTTCTCATGACGAAGCCAGTACTGGACGATGCAATAGGAGGGGTTTACAAGTCGCTACACCCTGTGAAGATGGTGGTCGCCGACTTAGGTTGCTCCTCGGGCCCCAACACTTTCGTGGTGATGTCCGAAGTGCTCGACGTCGTCAGCGACCTACGACGAAGTCTGCAGGAACGTCAGGAGCCACCGGAGATCCAGTTCTTCTTAAATGACCTTCCGGGGAACGACTTCAATCACGTTTTCCGGTGTCTGGGCGAGTACAAGAGGAAGGTCGAGCAAGAGAAGGGGAATCTGCTGGTGCCCTACTACGTGGTGGGAGTGCCGGGCTCCTTCTACGGCAGGCTTTTCCCACGTCGGAGCGTCCACTTCGTCCATTGTTCTGGATCTCTCAACTGGCTCTCTCAGGTTGACCTCCTCTTAAACGGTAGTATACGAAGCAGTCGATACTGCTGTCTGATAGCTCATTCTAGCTATCCTGAAACGTCAGGTTCCTCAAGGACTCGACACCGAACGGGGTGCCTCACTCAACAACAAGAACATCTACATTACAGAGACAAGCCCACCGGAGGTTGTGAAAGCATATCAACAGCAATTCCGAAGAGACCTTTCAGAATTTCTCAGGTGTCGGCATGCAGAACTCTGCTACGAAGGCAGACTGGTGATTTCATTTGGAGGCAGGAAAAGTAATTGCCCGACCTACGGACAGATGAGACACCTCTGGGGACTCTTAGCTGAGGCCCTGAACGCTTTGGTGTTAGAGGTAAGAAGTAACATCGATTGATGACATCGTGACAACTGATTCATCGAGTTATTTACGTATCAAATCCAGGGAATGATAGAGGAGGACAAACTGGTAACCTTCAATCTGCCACGTTATGCGCCTTCCATGGAAGAAGTGAAGGCAGTCATCCATGGTGATGGTCTGTTCGATGTAGAAGAAGCACAAGTTTTCGAGGCTAATTGGGACGCGTTCGACGACTCAGACGATGATTCTGCTGCATTCGACAGTGATCTAAGCGGCAAAAACGTGGCAAAATACGTAAGAGCAGCGGTGCAACCATTGATTTCGGAGCAATTCGGCGACGCCATTCTCGATGAGCTGTTCGCTAGATATGCAGCAAATGTTTCGAGGCACCTCCTTCAGCAGAAAACTAAGCATAGCGTGTTTGTCATTTCCTTGAAGAAAAAGAATGAAAGCCATCTCGCTGCTGGTTGATGGACGGACTTGCAATGTGCATTCGACTCCATACTATTATGTTGCACTTTATACTTCTTTTTTAACAAGGTTATTAAGCCATCAACCCTTATACTTCTATTACACAACTAGGAAAGTGAAAAATGAGGGAGTAATCAATTATGGTTCGGGATGGATATTATATTGAAAATTTTGTTTAATATCTGATATCACATTGTATCTATCCATCGATCCATTCTCGCTCTAGTGATCCCAAAGTGTCAGGTTCCTCAAGGACTTGACACTGAACAGGGAGTCTCACTCAACAAAAAGAAGGTCTACATTGCAGAAACAAGCCCACCGGAGTGTCATAAAAGCATATATCAAGATCAATTCCAAAGAGATCAACTCGAGATTTGCAGCTAATGTTTCGAGGCATCTCCTCAAAGAGAAAACTAAGCAGAACGTATTTGCCAATTCTTGAAGAAAAAGGATGACAGCCATTTTGCTGCTGCCTGATGTTCGACTCCGTCCTTTGCGTCGCAATAGGAACACTAGACATTTCGTCGAACACCCTTTTGAGTGTCGTTGCGAGTTGCACCAAAGAGCACTGTCCTTGGGCAGTAAACCACCATCTTGTAGACTATATACAGAGTCCGGGGGCTTAAAACTTAGCATTCCATGTTGGGGATGGAGGAGCAAGGAAAAACAGAATACTACAATACGAGTAAAAAGAATCCTTTCGATTCAAGAAAACTGTTGTAGTATTAAAAGCAGGAGGAACACTTACAAGATACCAAGTGCACACAGACTCTCTATCTATCTGTCTCTTTCTCTATATCTTGCTACATGAACTACGGTCCTATTTATAGGACCTAATGACAACCACCCTATAACTACTAGATCAAGGTAATTATTGAAATCACCCTATAACTACTAGATCATGATTGAGGTGGTTATTTAAATTATCCTATAACCACTAAATCATGATAACAATCTAGATAGATAACTATGAATCAAATCTCAACACTCCCCCTTGATTCATAGTTACATACACCAATTTGCAACATAAGATAAACATGCTTTCCTTTCGGACTGGAAGTGATTTGGTGAGGATATCCGCAACTTGTTCATCCGTTCCATAATACTTCATTGTTATGGCTCCACTTGCCTGAAGTACTCTTTTGATCATCTAAAGCCCCTGCACAATTAGTATCAGTAAAACCAAATAATTTGCATTTAAATTTTGTTTTGAACATCCATTTTAACCCAATCGCTTTCTTTTCTTTCGGTAGATCCATTAGCTCCCAAGTTTTATTCTTCTCAATTGACTTGATTTCCTCCTTCATTGCTTTTCTCCATTCCTCTTTTTTAACTGCTTCCTCAAAAGTTGTCGGATCTGAAATAAACAAAGCAAATGTTGAGTTATAAATTTCTGTCAGTGATCTGAAATTTCTTGGAGGGGTTTCATCTGAGGAATCCGAATTTGAACTGCTATTGGGTGAGGTTGACGATGAATTTGTTGGAGCAGGATCTGTCACTTGATTCTGCGGAGTGTCTAGTTCTGTTGGAATCTGCATTTGTGTTTCACCTTTATTAGTCTCCCAATTCCAACTTGCCCTTTCATCAAACATAACATTTCTGTTAATAATAACTTTGCCACTAACAGGGTTATATAATCGATATGCTTTCGATTGTAAAGAATAACCAATTAAAATGCATTTCTCTGATTTTTCATCAAGCTTGTGATGATTTTGTGAATTCACCAAAGCATAAGCAATACAACCAAAAATTCTTAGATGTCTAACACTTGGTTTCATACCATACCAAGCCTCAAAAGGAGTTTGATTCATAACAGCCTTTATTGGTGAAATATTCAACAAATAAACTGCTGTTGCAATTGCTTCTACCCAAAACTGATTTGGAAGATGTTTTCCTTTAAGCAAACTTTTTGCCATTTCAATGACAGTCCGATTCTTACGCTCAGCTACACCATTTTGCTCCGGTGTATATGGTGCTGTCAATTCTCTGTGAATACTATTTTCTTCACAAAAAGAACTAAACTCATTAGATAAAAATTCACCACCTCTATCTGTCCGAAGTGTCTTTATATATCTACCACTTTGTCTTTCTACAAGTACCTTAAACTTTCGAAAATTATCAAATGTTTCAGATTTCAATTTCAAAAAATATACCCAACTCATGCGACTATAATCATCCGTAAACAATAAAAAATATTGACTTCCACCAAATGATTTTGTATTCATAGGTTCACATAAGTCAGCATGAATTAATTCAAGACAATTAGATGCTCTCCATGCTTTTCCAATATGAAATGATTTTCTACTTTGTTTGCCATAAATACATCCTTCACATACATCAAGTGTATTAATCTTAGGCAATCCAAAAATCATTCCTTTTTGACTTAACAACCTTAAACCTTTAATGTTAAGGTATCCATATCTTAAATGCCATAAACTAGACTCATTCTTTTGAGTTGTGATAGGCGCATGCCTTTCAATATTTGACACATCAAGTGGAAACATCTTGTTTTGTGTCATGCAAACATTTACTATAATCAAACCAGATTTCTTATCTCTAATAGTGCATGAACCATCATCAAATATTACTGAATATCTATCATTTACTAATTGTCCAACACTCAACAAGTTATGTGATAAAGTAGGAACAAAGAAAACATTATCAAGGTATTTTACCTTTCCTTGATTTGTCTTCACCTCAATTGTTCCTTTCCCTTCCACTTAGATTTGCTTGCTATCTCCAAATCTAACTTTCAACTTGTGAGTTTCATCAATATCTCTAAATATTGATTTTATGCCTGACATATGATTAGAACATCCACTATCCAGAAACCAAATATCATTTGAGATATTATGAACATGTGAATGAGTCATAAACAACTTACTATTTTCCTCATTTTTCTCCACATAGCTTGCTTGCTTTTCTCTTTTCCGGCAATCTGCCTTCATGTGACCAAACTTTTTACAATAGTGATATCGAATTCCACTTTTGTAATTTTTTTTATCATCATTTGATTGCCCTTGTTCATCAAAGTGTCCTCTTCCTCTTCCATTTCCTCTACCACGAAATCCTCCTTTGCCACGTCCTCTTCCTATTGATTTTTTGTCTTCTTTTGAAGTAGAAGACTCCTCCTTAACCTGAAATGCTTTTTCTTCACTTTTTTCAAGTGATCTGTTCAACCTTACTTCATGTGCTTGCAAGGAACCCATTAGTTCATCAAATGAATAAGTAGATAAATCTTTTGATTCCTCAATTACGGCAACAATATGATCAAATTTCGGAGTTAAACTTCTCAAAACTTTTGCAACAATTATATGATCAGGAAGATATTCACATAAGATTTCATTTGACTAACAATTTCAGTCACTCGAGAAAGAAAATCTTGCACTGATTCATTGCTTTTCATGAACAAAATTTCAAACTCACGACGGAGGGTTTGAAGTTTTACCGTAATCACCCTTGATGAGCCTTGAAATTCATTTTGAAGTATCAACCAAGCTTGCTTTGAGGTTGTCGCTGCTGCAATTCTTGAGAAGATCGTCTCATGTACAGCTTATTGAATGAAGAACAATGCCTTTGAGTCATTCTTTCTATTCTCCGTCAGCCTGATTTCGTCATCTGGATCTGCATATCCATTCTCTATTAAGTCCCAAAGATCTTGAGACTTGAATAGAGTCTTCATCTTGATACTCCAAAATTCATAACTTTTGCCCGAGAAGATGGGGATAAGGGGTTGAGACATGGAATTGCCATTGAAAGCCATAATGCCCAGTTCAGATTGAAACTAGGCTCTGATATCACAAATGTTGGGGATGGAGGAGCAAGGAAAACCAGAATACTACGATACGAGTAAAGAGAATCCTTTCGACTCAAGAAAACTGTTGTAGTATTAAAAGCAGGAGGAACACTTACAAGATACCAAGTACACTTACAAGATACCAAGTGCACACAGACTCTCTATCTATTTGTCTCTTTCTCTATATCTTGCTACATGAACTACGGTCCTATTTATAGGACCTAATGACAACCACCCTATAACTACTAGATCAAGGTAGTTATTGAAATCACCCTATAACTACTAGATCATGATTGAGGTGGTTATTTAAATTATCCTGTAACCACTAAATCATGATAACAATAAAAAAATATAATCATATAAAAATAATCTTTAAAAATAAGTAAATAAAATTATACCTTTATATAAATAATAAATCGTATTGGTTTCTCATTAAATCATTTGATAATTTTATAATTTTAGATAAAGTTATTAGATACTTTAAAATTAAAAAAACTATGTTAGCATCCTACAAGGGCTGAAATGCTAATATAACATCTAGATCAAATGTATTTGCATTTGGAACGTAGTATTTGCATTGACACTCCATAGTATAACATCTAGATCAAATGTATCTTGTCGTTTGCTATGACACTCCATAGTATTTGCATTAGGAACGTAGCTGCTGCCCGCAAGTGAAATGATGACCACTAAAGGTCATTTCCCATAATAATATTGTTGTCGACAAAGTTAGGTGTTGTCGACAAAGTTAACTGCTTGGGAGGAGTTTTAATTAAATTTAAATTTCTTGATGGATTAGGATTATAATTTAGATTAGAGACTAGGAATAATTGTTAAAGAATTAAAATTTATTCTTATAAATATATATTTAGTCTCAAGATTTTGATGAGAGAAAGAGAAATAAGATACTCGATGCTTATAGGGGTTTTTCTCTAATAAATCTATAAAGGGTTGAAAAAACAAGTGAGAGGGTGTGCAAGTGATTTTAGGCTTGAGTTTGGGTTAATCGAAGAAAAAATAATTTTTTGCATTAATAGAGTTATCGAACCATAGTATTACGTTAATTTTTTATTTATTTTTTTATTATTAATCTTATCATTTTTCTTTTTGGCTAAAGTTTTCTCGACCTCCCTCGAGAAAACTGTACAGAATGGCAATCTGTACCTTCCATCACAGGTCAAATTAAAGGGGATGCGAAGTAGTGATGAGAGCGTGTTCCCGTTTCTTTCCTAGCTATTAAGATGCCAACGAAGACTGATAACGACGAAGCAGAGCACGCTGAAACACGAGGAGATGATGTGTTTCTCTGAAGCTGTCTTGGTGGCACCTCCATGCATTCATTTACTATCGTCCAGCCATGCCACCATCTCCTTTAACTTAGTGCGGACAGTGACATACAAACAACCATCTTGGTGGTACCTTCGTTCATTCATTTACTATTTTCCATCTCCTTTGACTTTGTTAATAGTCACAGAAAATGGTGTTATTGCTTTCTATGTATTCTCCGAAGCATGTTACAGTTTCTGCACAACCACGGTGGTCCTTCTTATAAGCTATTTATGTTGGGTCCCTGGGCTTGGATAATTTGGGTCATAAGCCCAAATCAACTAATTGGAGATTAGAGAGAACGAAATTAGGGTCAGATTAGAGAAAGAGCGTGCAGCGCGGCGGCGTACAGAGAAAAGAGGAGAGAGAAATAGAAAGAAAAAGTAAGGTTTTTGAGTTTTTCTGTTTGACGATCGGTGGCAAAACGTTGTCAGTTTTGGCCCAAATTTTATGTGGAGAATCCTTGCAGCAAACTCTACAATCCTAATGGTGTTGATCTACAGTTTACCCTCTCTAAGGTACTTTACTGCGATATCCATTCTGTGAGATCTAGAATTCTCTTTTGAGGAGATCTGATGAAGATATGCTATTCTTGAGCCAAGATCTATGATCTTGATGTTATTCTGATCCTCTAGTTATTCTAGAGAAGACCTACTGTAAACCTGTTATCATTATTATTGATAGTGGAAGTTTGAGGTGGACTACGGTCCCGTGGTTTTTCCCACATTGGGTTTTCCACGTTAAAAAGATTTGGTCTCACTGTGTGATTGATTTATTGCTCTATTATCTATGCAGTGCTAATTGATATTAACATTTTGATATCAAGTTGGTATTTTGATGAGGAACCTATTTTGATACACAAAGAGGGAAAAGAATTATTCCGCATTAACAAGTTTCTTCCCAACAAGTGGTATCAGAGCATCAGGTTGTTTGGTGCTAGTTTTCTTGTGTGATTGAAATGGAGCAGTCAGATGGTATGATTAAATTGAACTCATCAAATTATTCCACTTGGAAGCGTCTGATGGAAGATTTGCTCTATTGCAAAGATTTGTATAAGCCTATCAAGGTTAAAGATAAACCTTCTATTATGGATGATGAAGAATGGGAAGTTCAACATAGAAAAGCTATTGCCTATATTAGAAAATGGATGGATATAAACTTGCATGAGCATATTTCAGATGAAATCAGAGCTGATATTGTTTGGCAAAGGTTAGAAAATCTCTTTGCGAAAAAGACAGTGGGAAATAGAATTTCTCTCCTCAGAAGGCTTGTAAATTTGAAGTATAAAGATGGTGGTAATATTGTTGAGCACATAAGCCTATTTCAGAGTCTTGCAAACAAGTTGATTGCTATGAAAATGAATATAGATGATGAGATGCAAAGATTATTACTTCTCAGCTCTTTACCAGAAAGTTGGGAAACGTATGTGATGACTATTTGTAACTCCACGTCAGAGGGGACTCTAACCATAGATATGGTTAAAGACAATTTGCTAAATGAAGATGCAAGAAGGAAAGAATAGGGTGAATCTTCTTCTGGTGCATTTGTTACTGAAAAACAAGAAAGACGTGGAAGAAGTCATAGCAGAAATCCATATGGTTATAGAGGAAGATCCAAGTCTAGAAGAGATATCAAATGTTTTCACTGTAATAGGCCAGGTCATATGAAGAAAGAGTGTAGGTTTTTGAAGCGAGAACAAAATGAAATGAAGAAAAATGAGAAAGAGATCAATACAGTTGCTGCTGAAGGTAATATTACTATTGTCTGTGATGATGGGTGTGTAAGCCTTGTAGCTCAGGACAGTAATTGGGTAATTGACTCTGGTGCTTCATTTCATGTTACTTCTCATGGTGATTTCTTTAGATCTTACAGTGCTGGTGATTTTGGTAATGTCAGAATGGGAAACAATGATACATCTAAGATTGTGAGTATTGGAGATATTTGCTTAGAGACCAGTATTGGGAGCAAATTGATACTCAAAGATGTAAGGCATGTTCCAAATATTCGTCTTAACTTGATATCTACAGGTAGACTTGATGATGAGGGCTTTGCACATTATTTTGGTGAAAGTAAATGGAAACTCACTAAAGGTTCTCTAATTGTGGCAAAAGGAAAGAAGATTAACTCTTTTTATATCATGGAAGCTAAGCTACACAAAGGAGAGATTAATGCAATTCGAAAAGGTGAAAGTATAGATCTTTGGCATAAGAGGCTTGGACATATCAGCGAGAAGGGACTTCAAACTCTTGCTAGAAAGCAGTTCTTACCAGAGTTGCAAGGTACATCTCTTAAATCTTGTGATCATTGCTTAGCTGGAAAAACACATAGAGTTGCATTTCAGACATATCCATCATCTAGAAGATCTGATGTTATTGATTTAGTTCATACTGATGTTTGTACTATGCAAACTAGAACTCTTGGAGGTGCTCTTTATTTTGTTACTTTTATTGATGACCATTCTAGAAAAGTTTGGGTTTTTGCTTTGAAATCTAAAGACCAGGTACTCGATGTTTTCAAGGAGTTTCATGTTAATGTTGAAAGAGAAACTAGCAGAAAGCTAAAGAGTGTTCGATCAGATAATGGTGGCGAGTACAGGAGTCCTTTTGAGAATTATTGCAGGTTCCATGGTATCAGGCTTGAGAAAACTGTGGCAGAAAGGATGAACAGAACCATTGAAGAAAGGATTAGGTGTATGCTTTCCCACGCCAAGTTACCAAAGTCATTTTGGGGGGAGGCTATGAGAACTACAGTTGACCTGATAAATCTTTCTCCATCAGTTCCTCTGCAAGGTGATGTTCCAGAGAGAGTATGGAGAGGAAAAGATATATCTTATAATCATTTGAGAGTCTTTGGGTGTAAAGCATTTGTTCATATTCCCAAAGATAAGAGGTCCAAGCTTGATAATAAGGCAAAAGCATGTATCTTCTTGGGATATGGTCATGAAGAGTTTGAGTACAGATTATGGGATCCAGTGAACAAGAAGATTATTAGAAGCAGAGATGTTGTGTTTCTTGAAGACCAATTGTTTGATGATGGTGATAATGTTGAGAAGCCAGAAACCTCTATTTATATTCCTTGGAGTTTGGGTCCAGTTCCTTCACCTGTAGTTCATGATGATCATGGGGGAGATGAACAAGAAGATTATGGTGAGAATACTAGTGATGATACACCTACAGTTGATGATGCTGAACCAACTGAACAGGCACCTCCACCACCAGTTGAGATTCCATTAAGAAGATCAACTAGAGAGCGACAACCCTCTACCAGATATCCTCCACATGAGTATGTTATGCTTACTGACGGGGGAGAGCCAGAAACTTACCAAGAAGCTATTCTATATGAGAATAAGAGTGAGTGGGTTAAAGCCATGCAAGAAGAGATGAGATCCTTGCTTGAGAACCACACCTATGACTTGGTAAAGCTGCCGAAAGAGAAGAAAGCTCTCAAGAATAAGTGGGTTTATAAATTGAAGACTGAAAATAATAGCTCACAACAAAGATACAAGGCACGACTAGTTGTGAAAGGATTTAGTCAGAAGAAAGGTATTGACTTTGAAGAAATATTTTCTCCAGTTGTGAAAATGTCCTCTATCCGAGTTGTTCTTGGTTTGGCTGCCCGCTTGAATTTAGAAGTTGAGCAACTTGATGTAAAAACAGCATTTCTTCATGGTGACTTAGAAGAAGAAATTTACATGGAGCAACCAAAAGGTTTCAAAGTCAAGGGAAAAGAAAATCTGGTATGTAAGCTTAGGAAAAGCTTATATGGACTCAAACAGGCACCTAGACAGTGGTACAAGAAGTTTGATTCCTTTATGATGAGCCAAGGGTATGATAGAACTACATCTGATCATTGTGTGTTTATGAAGAAATTTTCAGATGATGATTTTATTATTTTACTGCTATATGTTGATGATATGCTGATTATTGGCCATGATGTTGGAAAAATTGGAAAGCTTAAAAGAGAGCTAAGTAAGTCTTTTGCCATGAAAGACTTGGGATCGGTGAAACAAATACTTGGCATGAAGATTCTTCGTGATAGGAAGAAAAGGAAGATTTGGCTATCTCAAGAGACTTACATTGAAAAGGTTCTTGAAAGATTCAACATGAGTAAAGCCAAAACAGTTTGTTCCCCACTTGCAGGTCATTTCAAGCTTAGTTCGAAACAATGTCCTACAAGTGAGAAAGAAAAAGAAGAAATATCCAGAGTGCCTTACTCATCTGCAGTAGGCAGTTTGATGTATGCTATGGTTTGTACTAGGCCAGATATAGCTCATGCAGTTGGAGTTGTTAGCCGATTTCTCTCAAATCCTGGAAAGGAACATTGGGCAGCAGTGAAATGAATATTAAGATATCTAAGAGGTACTTCCAGGTTGTGTTTATGTTTTGGTGATGATGAACCTGTGTTAGAAGGGTACACAGATGCAAACATGGCAGGTGATACTGATTCCAGGAAGTCCACTTCGGGATTCTTGATGACATTTGCAGGAGGAGTAGTCTCTTGGCAGTCTAAGTTACAAAAGTGTGTTGCCCTATCAACCACAGAAGCAGAATACATAGCAGTTACTGAAGCCTGCAAGGAAGCTTTATGGATGAAAAAGTTTCTATAGGAATTGGGCTTGAAACAGGAAGGATATACTGTTTACTGTGACAGTCAGAGCGCTATTCACCTCTCCAAGAATTCAACATACCATTCTAGATCCAAGCATATTGATGTGAGATATCACTGGATTCGTGATGTGCTTGAGATGAAAGAATTACAGTTGAAAAAGGTGCATACCAATAATAATGGTTCAGATATGTTGACAAAGTCTTTGCCTAAGGAGAAGCTTGAAGCATATAGGCAAAGAGCGGGCTTGGTATAGCCCATCATATGAGCTGGAGGGGGAGAATTGTTGGGTCCAGTCCATATGTGGGCTTGGACAATTTGGGCCATAAGCCCAAATCAACTAATTGGAGATTAGAGAGAATGAAATTAGGGTGAGATCAGAGAAAGAGCGTGCAGCGTGCGGCGACGTGCAGAGAAAAGTAGAGAGAGAAAGTAAGGTTTTTGAATTTTTCTGCTTGACGATCGGTGGCAAAACGTTGTCAATTTCGGCCCAAATTTTATGTGGAGAATCCTTGCAGCAAACTCTACAATCCTAACTGTGTTGATCTACAGTTTACCCTATCTAAGGTACTTTCCTATGATATCCACTCTGTGAGACCTAGAATTCTCTTTTGAGGAGATCAATCCTACGTGATGAAGATATGCTATTCTTGAGCCAAGATCTATGATCTTGATGTTATTCTGATCCTCTAGTTATTCTAGAGAAGACCTACTGTAAACCTGTTATCATTATTATTGATAGTGGAAGTTTGAGGTGGACTACGGTCCTGGTTTTTCCCACATTGGGTTTTCCACGTTAAAAAGATTTGGTCTCACTGTGTGATTGATTTATTGCTCTATTGTTTATGCTGTGCTGATTGATATTAACATTTTGATATCAAGAATTATTCCGCATTAACAGGTTTCTTCCCAACAATTTATACTCATGGTGCTCGGAACTTGGTTTTCAAAGGGAGCGAGAGAGAGAGAGAGAGAGAGAGAGAGAGAGAGAGATGGGCAATAGGATAGAAGGAATCCTTCACATAGGTCGGAGGAGCTGGGGAAACCAGCTACGCCTCCAATTCTATGTTTCAGGTAGTGTTGAACACCCCAACTGTTTGCATGAACTTGAACAACTTACACTTGCGTAGGCGTCAGCATATCTGATCACTGGTTTGCTAACTGCGGCCCAGGAGAAGGTACTTCACATGGCGAAGCCCATATTGGAGACCGCCATAGCAGAGATGTACAGGAGGACGCCGCTCCCCGAGAGGATGGTCGTCGTCGACCTCGGTTGTTCGTCGGGTCCGAACACCTTTCTTGTGGTCTCTGAGGTGCTTGGCATCGTCGGTGACCTATGTCGAAGGCTGGAGCAGAAGCCACCGGAGATCCAGTTCTTCTTGAACGACCTCCCGGGAAATGACTTCAATAATGTCTTCCGGTCTTTGGAAAGATATGAGAAGAAGATGGAGGAGGAGAAGGGGGACCTGCTCGTGCCTCATTACGTTGTGGGCGTTCCCGGTTCCTTCTACGGGAGGCTTTTCCCGTGTAACACTGTGCACTTCTTCCACTCTAACTTCTCTCTCATGTGGCTCTCTCAGGTCGATCACTACTGTGCTTTCTCATGTCATGCATGCGGTGTTGCACTGAGTTGATGTTGTACTACTGATCATGAACTATGTGTCATAGGTTCCACAAGGTCTCGAGAGTGAGCAGGGTGTTCCGGTGAACAAGGGCAACATCTATATTGCGGAGAACAGTCCACCCCAAGTCGTGAAAGCATACCAAGAACAACACCAGAGAGACTTCTCCACGTTCCTCAAATCTCGTTACGTAGAACTAAGCATCGGAGGGGGAATGGTATTAACATTCCTAGGAAGAAGAAACAAACACCCAGCCAACGACGAGCTAAGCTATCTTTATGGATTACTAGCAGAGGCCCTTAACACAATGGTCTCACAGGTACGTCAAATCTTCACCTTACGGAGTAGTGAGAACAGTGTATTACTTGCGTCGAAAGGATGGTTAAAGAAGAGAAGTGACCCGAGTTATTGTTTATTGAGTTCAGGGAATCATATCAGAAGACAAAGTGGACTCCTTCAATTTGCCAATTTATGGAGCTTCGATGCAGGAAGTGAAGTCAGTGATAGAGGAGGAAGGTTCATTTGATGTGGAGAAAGCGGAGAGTTTCGAGTCCAGTTGGGATCCGTTTGACGACTCCGACAATGTTCTCAATGGGAAGAATGTGGCAAGCACTTTACAGGCAGTGATGGAGCCCTTGATTTCACATCATTTTGGGGATGCCATACCCCATGCATTATTCTCACTACTCGCCGATAATATTACTGCAAGGCATCTCCCAAAAGACAAATGCTACTACACCGTGTTAGTCTTTGCCTTGAGGAGGAAAGCTTGAAGGCCTGCATGCATTACAATGATAATTCATATGATCTAAGTTGTAGTTGCTCTCTAGATATAAGAACATGATGTTGATACTTATTTGTATGTCTCCTACTCAATCAAAAGATATCTGACTCGATTTAGATCGGTCGAACAGAAGTGAGCCTTCGAATTAGTTTTACTTACTACGATTGCAGAATGAAAACAAATTGGCATAAAGAACAGTAATAGCTTGTCGTCATGTCACCGCGGACACGGACATTCGAGATTGGGGGCTCGCAGTTGGCATGATGGCTTGGCCCATCGACTTGTACTCATCGAAACCACTACAAGTCATGAGATGGAAGGTGAGAGTATCATCCTCAAACATTTATTTAGAAAGTAACCGAAAAAACCCTGAAGGCATCAAACCAAGTGGGAGAATTTTTTTTTAATGTGAAAAATGTATACATTCTGCATACCTTCTCTCAGTTTTGGTTCGAGGATAGTGATAGATAAATTCTAGGGCTAACCCGTATGGCAACAATCAACAGTCACGTTAGCATCGACATGAAGTCTCAGCATTGATATGGTGCATCGCATCAACATGACACTTCAAACTCGAGTGGGATGGCTGTTTGTCCCGCACTGTCCGAGGTTGTACTATCACGAACTTAACTGGTTTTGCCTAAGTCGTGCAGCACCCTTGTGTGTCCGTCCGTAAAGATCAGCCTCCACGAATCTCTCATGGTCCCTTAGGACCTACAAAAGAGAAAACATATTAGAGAAATTACCTCACTTGGGATCCATAAGTAATTATTTTAGGAATCACTTTATAACCAATGCAAATACAAACAAACGTCATAAGCTCTGAACGGTCACACAACAAAGGATTCAAAATGATCCACTATATACCAAAATCTCCCATAAGTATCCACATGACACATCCTTTATTTACAAATAAAAAATAACCATCAAACCTAACTAAAATATGGCTGTTAAGCCTCGACCGTCCCTCTACATGCTGTGCAAAGCATGAATAAACTAAAAGACATAGACATATATGAGCATTACATTAAACACTATATTTGTAATTTTGTCCGTGACATTCTCCCCCACTTATTCCTTTGATATCCTCGTCGAAGCCTTTGCCGACATTGCAACTCATCACTTTTACTGAATCTTTAATCTTCTGCTTCAACTATAATGTGCCTCCTGGCTCCCAACTGCTCTCCACCATTGTTGTTGAGTAGTTGAACTTTTGATCTACTATACTGCTTCAACTCGCTAATGACTCTGACTCTAGTGTGAGGTTGGTTGAGTTGTGTTGATCCTTGTTGGTTCATGCAGATTCTTCATATGAAGGAAAAGATTATCTTAACTATGCTTTAGTCTCTCAAATGCCTCATGTTGTTTGAACTAGGTGGATGCTTGTTGGAGCTTTAACGAGCAACACCTTATAAACTTTTAAAGTTTTTGGGTCCTTCCTCCAAAAAATTTGCTCATCAACTCTTCTTTCATTTAGTTGTCACTTCCAAGTAGGTTCATATCACTTCTGTTTTCGATTGACATTCTATTGGAAAATAAAGCAGATAATCTACTCTCAGTAGCATTGATCACTATTGGCGATGATTTAACAACTATTGTTTTCCATTTGGTTTCTTGGAAGAGTCTTTGAATATGTGCAAATCCCTTTTGTTGGATAGATAAGAAAATTGAGATACTTGGTTTCACACATTCTCTTAAAAGTTGAGAAGGCAAAGATTACTTAACTCCGCTTACCTCCTCGAGGGTTGTACTTCATGCATCGAGTTAGTTACTAGCTTTCACCTACTCTTTGCTTACACTTTTGAAATACTCGAAGTGTTTGCACTCCTTGGGTTGAGTTAGTTACTGTGATTCACTTTTTTAATGCCATCGAATTTTTAGAATACAGAAAGTTTTCACCCAAACTTGAGTAAGTTTTTAATAGTTTTGGTAGCCTATGGGATTATACCATCTTCTTTATTAACCCAGCCATCAACTCCATTGAGTAGCAAATGTACAATATTGCATATTACCTGCTTTGTCCTTGGTCGTGCACTCTTACATTAACCCGAAGTCTTCTACTTTTGGTTATCTTGATAAGAAGCTCATTGACACCAGCCTTATAAAGTTCTCTGGCCTTTGCCCTTCAACCTTGTCTTGGTACTTAGATTTTACCTCTACATCCTCCACCTCCTCGGCCCCTTTCATGACCAAGCGCTCTCCCTCTAATGAGAGCAAGGGATCCATGACTTCATGGAAGTCTCTCCTCTGCGGTATCGTGACACTACCATGCACATGGCCCTAATATCATTCACCTCACAACTGCATCTCTTATGCGAATATGGGCTCTGGAGAAATCTAACTCTCCAACCGCTCTGATCATACCTCTGCATGATCAAGTCTCTTCATGCGACTCATTAGTACTTGCATTCGAACTTTTCCATCGATGGTACATAGCCTCCATATACTGATGACGAAGGCTTTCATCCGATGCAAAATTTAATTCATGCACGGAAGACCCACCTTTGTAGTACAATGACTTTCACTCCTTAAATCCGTAGCCCTTCTTATTATCATATTGTTCACTGAAGTGGAGCTCTCAATAGCTCCCGATCATACCTCTATATGATATAGTCTCTCATGGGACTAGATTTATATGTATCGCATTGCCACAAACTATTCCACCATGATCTACTGAACCATGTCGTCTCCTGGTGACATCTCCATATCATTCTGATACTTATGGGATGAACTTGAATTGTGATCCTTCCTATGGCCTCTGCCAACATATCGCAAGGCCTTTTCCACCTTTGATTGTGTTCACTCCTTTAGCAATCGACCTTTGTCCACCCGCTCTCGGGTCACACTCAGATGAAGCACAGCTCTAGGACAGTCCGTCGCTTAGTAGCTCCCAAAGTCCACCGACTTTGTTGAAATTATTACTCCATTGTTTGTATCCTGGGCCTCTACCCCTACCAATACAATCTCCACTATGCACCTCTTCCTTCATGGCAACTTAAATGGCAGCACTATGGCATATTTTTTAAGAGTACCCGTCTTTGCGTCCTCTTGCCTCGTGCCAAGGCCTTTTGAACCAAACTTTGACTCCGTAAGTTGAGTCGTCATAGTACCTCTATCAAATATTTCTCCTAGATAAGGTGCATGTACTCAGAAGCTCCTTTCATCTTTGGCACCATGCTAGATGAATCTTCTCCATTAGAATAAATGACCCATGGAACGATATGATCATGCTCTTGCCTCTGCAAGAGTTCATGTCCTTGACCTCTGTCCAAGGAAAACTTTGTGCCACTTGATAGGATATAAAAAAAGAAATAAACTTTTGAATACGAACAAATACTAGTAGGTCGTAACATACTACGGAATTAAATGGAAATTATAATCAAATAGAATACCAAGATTTATATGGAAAATCCCTCCAATGTGAAGGGAAAAAATCACGGGATAAATCAGAGATAATCCATTATAAGAATAATGAATATATAAATCTCAAAGTCTTTTTGCCTAAAACTCAAGCAACAATCGTAAAAGAATAAGTAGGATACAAGGATTCCGTCACTGTGCACAATATCCAAATTCTCTCTAAGTAATTACAGCAAGAATCTACTATAGATCTAATCTAACCTGAGATGAGAACACTACTTGGATGATTGAGAATCATCTCTCTGCATTGTCTTTTTCTTCTTCCCTTTCTTTCTCTTATTTTTTTGTCATTTTCTCCTCTTTTTTGAATCAAGTTGCTGCGAAAAATTTTTACCTCATTGCGATGGTTTTTTCTCCCCTATTTTCATAGCCACCACACCCTCTTTCTTAGATCTAGGGTTAGATTAAAGAGGAGATGGGCTATAGGCTATCAACCCAACACTTCTTCTTCATGTTTCATTTTCTATGTCGGCTCCTTTATGTGGCTTGGGCACTTTGCCAAGTTACACTTAAGTTGCTCTGCTCCTCGATTTGCATTGAGTTGATGATGGTCCTCACGCCTACCATTCCATGGGTCAGCCCTCCATTGAGTCCGATCTCTATATCGACTCCAAGTGTGCCTTCATTTATGTTGTCTTGAATCGCTCTCTCACTTAATCTCGCAATATATTCCCCCAGTGCATTATCTCAATCGAGGTTATGCGATAACTCAACACAGCTCTCTCGATACACTGAGCTTTAAGAAATTATTTTGAGATACTCATCCTTAACATGTATGACCCGCTGCATATGATTTTCCTTTTGGAGATATAAGACTTATCTCTCCTAGATATCTGTCCCGTTGGAGCAACTTCTCTCTTCACTGTTTTCTTTTTGAAAGTTTTGGAGACCACCATCCCCTCGGACTACTTCATCTTACTGAACAAACTGTGCATTATTTTGTCTCCCGTAAATGCATTTGCTAGATTGTGACTCTACGTTAATACAACTCCTACTGCACCCCTCAAGGCTTAGCAACATGCTGAACTTATTGCATAATTCAACCTTCTATTGACATATCCTTCTCATGCTGAAGAAAAAGTTTCAATGCTCCATAGCACCAAGTTTCAGTCGCCTTGGGATAGCCACGAACATTACATTATCTGCATACAAGCCCTTGCATTAGTACTGAATTCTTTGAGTTAGTAATTCTCCTCATCTCTATGAGATTTGCATAACTCTTTCGGTCGCTAAGCAACCCATTCCACCTTGCATGATCTCATCCTTTTCTAAGCGCCTCACTTGCCTTGAGCACCATCAAGTATGGTTGTTAACGTCAAGCCATAGCTCAAACTCATCCATTCCAACTTTTGTACGCTACGCATTCTTCTAAGCTTGCTTATCCTTGTAGTGCCTCTTGCATGAAGGGCTAGTCATTCCTCTGAATGTCAATCTCAGATGCCCGCTCCTTTGAGCGACTCATATTCCCTACATTTTCATGCTCATTTTCTCCCGAACGATCATGCGCGTTGGATACCCTCAACATAGCCCCGTTAGGTCCCCTACATTTGGATACCAAGTGTTTCTATTAGTGCTTGTCCCACTCTGATATCATCTGTCATGGACTTAGCTGGTTTTTCCTAAGTCGTGCAGCACCCTTGTGTGTCCGTCCACAAAGGTCAGTCTCCCCAAAGCCTCCTATGGTTCCTTAGGATCTACAAAAGAGAAAATGAATTAGAGAAAATGCCTCACTCGGGATCCACAAGCAATCATTTCAGAAAACACTTTATAACCAATGCAAATTACAAACAGATTTTACAAGCTCTGAATGGTCGCACAACAAAGGATCCAAAATAGTCCACAAACCAAAATCTCCTACAAGTGTCCACATGACACAATCTTTATTTATAAGTCGAAAACAACCACTAAACCCAACTAAAATGGAGCTATTAAACCTTCGACCGTCCCTAACATATATGAGCATATATGAGCATTACATTAACAACATGTTTATAGTTTTATCCGTGATAGTACGAGGTGGGACCACATAGCATAAAGCCGCTTCGAAAAAATTTGAAATGGCGTCGCACAGTGCTGATCCTATGCAGGTCGATTAATGCTTGCACAGTAGGTACAAGCCATCGCCCGAGGAGTCAGCCGCCATTTATCGATCATGTATAATCAACTCTCATTCGTAGGTATAAAAGTCAACCCCTTAATCGGTATCAGGGGAGGCACTTCGGACATTCGATCCCTTTATCCATATAATACTAATTTAAGTTTCAGAGGGGTCGAGTCAGGAAATCTCTCTCCCAACTTTGGCCTGTGTACAAGAGCCTAACGATGAAGAAGCAAGCCACTCACCACAAGAGAAGATCACATTCGGGAGACAGGTGTCAAACCGACCCAATGCTCGCTTCTGCTACCCGAGTATCCATATTGGCAACCTTGCACATTCAGGACTGAACCAAGCCGTGCTGATATCTCGATCATGATGTAAGTGTTCATCAATAGATAGAATATGCTTGTATCCTGTATCTTACTTTTAATAAAAAGAATCTCACTAAGGGTCTAATCAATAAAACACTTTCGATGGCTAAGTTAAGATACTATCAAAAGTTTATAAATATGAGAGTATTACCCATTAGATGCATATGTCTAATAAGTGTTTGGATTTAATATGTTAATTTTTTACTAATAAAATATTAATGACCTTATCAATACCCATACATATGTCTAATAAGTGAATATTTTTCTAAAAAACCTAGGAGCGACCTACACTGAAGAGATTTGACCGATGAGAGTCATGATCGCCTTTCCCGATGTGATGTGCATGTTGAAGACAATGAACTTTGCGACTGAGTTGGATTTGCCCAGTCAGACTGCTGTGGATCAGAATGGTCAGGGATTGATTGGGATGAATCTATCATGATTTTTTTTTGGTTTGGTTGAGATCAATTCGGGTATTCTAAATTGGTCGGAAATATTGGCAATCTGTGGGAATTAGATGAAGGGGTTGTGCAAGCTTCATTCTGCAACAGCTTAAAGATTAGTGTTATGATGTGGAGTTTTAAGAGATAGCGGGAAAAAAATAATTAGCTGTTTCTCGAAACCTCAAGTTATTCCATGTGTTAGACATAAATCTTATTAGGATAAGATAAGATGTTAAATCATTATTAGTTCTATCTCCAGCACACAGTGACCCAATTATGATAAAGATTTAATATTTTCAATTCCATCACTGATGATTTGGTGTTAATATTGGCCCACCCCTCTATACAAATAAATTTATCTTACTTAAATTTAAATATTTGATAGATTATGATTAGAATTTGGATTAATGATTCTGGAAGTATAGTTATCAGGATTTATTCTTATAAATATATATTGAGTATTAAGTGTTTTATGAAAGATAGAGGTAAGATACTTTGAGTATTTATTCTTAAAAATATTAAAAAAAATTTCTTATTTATGTGAGAGAGTGTACTAAGGGTTTTTGGCTTGGGTTTGGGTTAACTCAAGCTAGAGTGATCCCTTGCACTAATTTTTCTCATATAGTGAAAATTTTAATTTTTTTTTCCATAGAAATAAGTAGGGAGTTGTCAAAGAATGCTAAATCTTGTGTCGACTTTCTAAGTATATTTTTTATTATTAATCTTAGGCGATTTCTTTTTTACTATTAATCTTAGGAGCTTTCTTTTTTATAATATTTTTATTATTAATACTATTAATCGTAGTTATGGAGTTGTAGCGACTGGTGTACTAAGGGTTTCATGCCCCTACTAAATGAAAGATTGCATCAAGGGTTGTATCGTATGTAAATAAAAAGTAAAGATAACAAAGTGCTGAAAATAAATTATATGTATAGGGGATGATAAGTACATATAAGTTTCATTTGCAATGCAAAAAATAAATGATCATATTTATGACTTTTAGGATGTAGATAATTATAAGGGAAAAAAAATCCAATAGTCAGATGAATGTCTCTTTTCAGAGTCAAGTAATATCATTGACTTGATGCAGCTATATAAGATTCATTAGCAGGTTTGTTGGAATTTGGTGTTGGATCATGAACCAATTCAATTCATATAGATGTGAGTAATTCTTTAAGTCAATGGTTTAGTTTTGTATATAAGGCAAAAAGTGAAAAAATACTCACCAAGGTAGGAATTATTAGGGTTGAAAGTATTTTAGGAGTTCTAATTAGGTTTTAACTGCTTGGGAGGAGTTTTAATTAAATTCTAACTACTTGAGATGAGTTTTAATTAAATTTAAATTTTTTGATGGATGAGGATTATAATTTAAATTAGAGACTATGAATAATCATTAGAGAATTAGAATTTATTCCTATAAATATATACATATTTAATCTCAAGATTTTGATGTAAGAAAGAGAGACGATGCTTATAAGGGTTTTTCACTAATAAATCTAGAGGGTTGACAAAAATGTTTAATGGATTTAGGTGAGAGAGTGTGCTAAGTGATTTTAGACTTAAGTTTGGGTTAAATCAAGAGAAAATAATTTCTTGCATTAATAGAGTTATCGAACCATAATATTACGTTAATTTTTTTATATATTTTTTTTAATTATTAAAATTATCATTTTCTTTTTGCTTAAAGTTTATTCTACATCCCGGCGACACTTTCAGAAGGACAATCTGTCCCTTCCATCACAGATCAAATTAAAGGGGATCGAAGGAGTGATGAGAGCGTGTTCCTGTTTCTTTCCTAGCTATTAAGATGCCAACGAAGACTGATAACGACGAAGCAGGAGCACAGCTGAAACAAGAGGAGATGATGTGTTTCTCTGAAGCTGTCTTGGTGGTACCTCCATGCATTCATTTACTATCGTCCAACCATGCCACCATCTCCTTTAACCTAGTACGGACAGTGACATACAAACAACCATCTTGGTGGTACCTTCGTTCATTCATTTACTATTTTCCATCTCCTTTGACTTTGTTAATGTTGTCAGAGAAAATGGTGTTATTGCTTTCTATGTATTCTCCGAAGCATGTTACAGCTTCTGCACAACCACAGTGGTCCTTATAGGCTATTTATAATCATGGTGCTCGGAACTTGGTTTTCAAAAAGAGAGAGAGAGAGAGAGAGAGAGAGAGAGAGAGAGATGGGCAAGAGGATAGAAGGAATCCTTCACATGGTCGGAGGAGCTGGGGAAACCAGCTACGCCTCCAATTCTAAGTTTCAGGTAGTGTTGAACACCCCAACTGTTTGCATGAACTTAAACAACTTACACTTGCGTAGGCGTCAGCATATCTTTTCACTGGTTTGCTAACTGCGTCCCAGGAGAAGGTACTTCACATGGCGAAGCCAATACTGGAGGAGGCAATAGGAGGGGTTTACATGTCGCTGCTCCCCGAGAGGATGGCGGTGGTCGACTTAGGTTGTTCCTCGGGCCCTAACACTTTGGAGGTGGTCTCCGAGGTGCTCGACGTGATTGGCAAGCTACGGCGGAGCCTGGGACGCCAGGAGATGCCGGAGATCCTGTTCTTCTTGAATGACCTCCCGGGGAATGACTTCAATCACGTCTTCCGGTCTCTGGGAGATTACAAGAGGAAGGTCGAGGAGGAGAAGGGGAAGCTGCTGGTGCCATACTACGTCGTGGGAGTTCCAGGCTCCTTCTACGGCAGGCTTTTCCCTTGTCAAAGTGTCCACTTCTTCAACGCTTCCTGTTGTCTCAACTGGCTCTCTCAGGTTGCCTTCCTCTTAATAAATGACAATTGCTACACTATTATTTTCTGAATTCTACTTGTTTTCTTTGTTTTTTTTCATTATTTACTTTCTTAAAGCGGCTATGATTGGGACGGTTAATTAACTACCAATAACTAAACAAATTCTCTGAAATGCTCACTCACTTCATCAGCATGGTTAACCTCATAAAGAAAAGGAAGATTGCTTGAAACATCACACAAAACCTATGTTACTTTTGTTTGCTAAGGCAAACTTACTTTTAATTCTGAAAATATCAGGTTCCTGAAGGTGAACAGGGAGTTCCACTCAACAATAAGAACATCTATGTTTCAGAGACAAGCCCACTGGAAGTTGTTAAAGCATATCAAGACCAACACCAAAGAGACTTGTCAGGGTTCCTTAGGTGCCGTCATGCAGAACTAAGCTACCGAGCAAGAATGGTATTGTCATTTCTAGGAAGGAAAGGGAGTTATCCACCCTCGGGAGATGTGGGATACTTTTACGGCCTGTTAGCCGAAGCCCTGAGTGCTTTGGTATCACAGGTACCTTTCTCTTCTTCGTCTTCTTCTTCACGTACCAGTTCATATCCTTCCTAGTTCATGTTTATTGCATGGTTGGCCTTTATCTTACCGCAAAGTTGAATATGGTAAAACACAAAAAAGAAAATTAAAAAATTAAAAAGATCAAACCAAATGGTTTCATTTCAGGAGAGCTGTTTATGTTGGCCTTTTTACAAAAAAATTAGAAAGAAAAGAAAATAGTACAAGAAGCTAGAAGTACTTTTAATCTGTAGTATTTTCGATTGATCATAAAGTACCTAATTATATTGATTAAAATATATAGTATAAGTTTTTTAAAATAATAATAAAAATCTATCATATCTCAATAAATCTTTTCATCCTAATTAATTTATTTAAATCTAAATTTTTATTTTTTATTTTATCTAATTCTAACTATTTAAATTAATCTTTACACACCCCCTTAATTCAAATAGTTGTAACTTGAAGTTGGCTTCAGAATAAAATTTATCATTTATTAAATATTTTACGAAGATATTGATAAAATTATCTTTTATTAAAGATTTTATGAAGATTTTATCAAATCTTTGAAATGTCTCATGTCATATGATTACTATATCCACTATCCAAAAACCAAACAGACCTAGAATATTCTTTATTATCCAAAAACTAAACTGATCTAGAATATTCTAAGATGTTATAAAGAAAATATTTTCTTAATCTCTTTTTTCATAATTATTTTTCACATGATAATTTGTTTGATTTTTATTCCAATAATCTTTTTCAAGATAGCCATATTTTTATAGTAAGAGTAGAGAGGAACATTTGAATTTTTATTTTTGTACCAATAATTTTTTTTAGTATGTCCAATTTTTTTACAACAAAAACATCAATGAGTTTCTTTGTTACCTGTGTTTGAGTTCCTCTTACCCTCGTTTAATTGATCATGACCTCAGCTATTATGATCTCTCCCTTGAGATATGACTTTTAAATTTTTTTTTATCGTTCTTCTAATCTATCTTCATTTCAAGAGCATGTTCTAAAGTTTCATTTGAAGATCTATTCACTTTTTGTTCATAAATTAAAAGAGATCCCACTAATTCATCAATAGATAATGTACTTTTATCCTTATCTTCTTCTATATCAGTAGAAATCATATTAAATTTTGGAGATAAACTTCATATAACCTTTTCTACTACATATTGATCTTTTAGATTTTCACCATAATATCTCATTTGATTTAGATATGTTTTAGAATAATTAGCAATAGATTTAGAATCTTTCATCATAAGAGTTTTGAATTTACGTCAAAGAATTTGAAGCTTTAAAATTTTTACCTTGTTTGTGCCTCCAAATACACTTTTTAATATTTTTCAGGCTTCTAATGATGTTGATATCATCATAATTCAAGAAAATAGGGAATTATCTATTATTTATTATAGCATGTAGAGGGCTTTTGCATCTTTCTATGTATTCTCATTCATATGATATTTTTGATTTTTAATAATATTAGAATCTTGTAGATCATACTTAACAAAATCATATTCTTCCAAATTTCATAATCCTTATGAGATAAATAAAGTTTTCATTTTAACAACCTAAAATTGATAATTATCATATTTGAAGATAGAGAGAAGTTGATTAGGAGCACCTACTCCTGTCATCTTTTTTTTTTTTTTTGCATATACTAGCTTTCTCTTCTTTTTTAATCGATGTATTTCTATTGATATTCTTTGAATCAGGCTATGATATCATATTGTTGACTTTCCTATAGAACTTCAGGAAGAAAGGAAAAAGAATAGTAGAAGGAACTATAAGTAATTTCAATCTACGATATTTTGGATTGATCCAAGAGCACATATTTATATTGACTAAAAGATAAAATATAAATTTTTTAAAATAATAAAAAAAATTATCATACCTCAATAAATATTTTTATCCTAATCTATATATTTAAATCTAATTTTTTCTTTTATTTATCTAATTCTAATTATTTAAATTAATCTTAACAGTTTAAATCCATCATCCTCCAATTAATTACAGATGATAGGATGTGAGGGAGGTGGAGAATCAAATATTTACATAATCACAAGTAGTAGTAGAACGGGGAAGAGAGAGGAAAATAAACAGCATTGCACCCTTGTTGCTCATAAAAATTTAGTGGACTTGGATCGATCTGGTCAGAAGCATGGCCATGTCATGCTCCAACAGAAACAAGAAAGAGAACATAGTTCAAGTGTAAAGAAATAAATAGTGAGCAAACACAATCCCAAAGAAATAAATTGGAGGGAGTGCACTTTAACCTTTCATACCCTCTTGATGGTTTGGCGACATTATTGTCCAGGGAATCGTAGAGGAGGACAAACTGGTGACCTTCAATTTGCCGTATTATGCACCTTCCATGGAAGAAGTAAAGGCAGTGATCCATAGGGAAGACCTGTTTGATTTAGAACAAACACAGATCTTTGAGGCTAATTGGGACCCGTTTGATGACTCGGATGATGATTCCGCTGCATTCGACAGTATAGCAAGCGGAAAGAACGTCGCAGGATATGTGAGAGCAGCGTTTCAACCCTTGATTGAAGAGCATTTCGGGGATGCCATACTGGATGAGTTATTCTCTATATATGCAGCCAATGTCTCCAGGCATCTCCTTCAACAGAAAAGTAAGCACTACCTATTTGTCATTTCCTTGAAGAAGAAGAAGAAGGAGGAGGAGGAGGCTGACGGCGATGGTGCTGCGGCTTGGTGAACCTGCAATGCCATGGGAGCAACATTTGTCATTTAATTACTCTTTATCAGCATGTGTTCAACTCTTTCCAATAGACGTTATAATTGAGCTCATGTAAATCCATAATATTCTTCGTGAGATAGACTGCATTATTATTATCTGAAAATAAAATAAAATCGTGTGACTATCTTTAACAGTTCATTGGGTACTCATATTTCAGTTATTAAGAAACACATATTTTTCTCTTTCTTTTCTATCACAAAAATTAGTTTCTTATATCCTCATGTGTATATTCGTGTGTATATGATCACATTAAATGATACACAAATATGATCTAAGCTTTACTTGGATATAAAGAGAAATAAACTTTATATAGGAACAAATACTAGTAGGTCGTAACACGCAACAGAATTAAATAAAAATCACAATCAAATATGACATCAAGATTTACGTGGAAAACCCCTCCAAAGTGAAGGGTAAGAACCACGGGACAAACTACAGATATCCACTATAAGAATAATAAATATACAAATCTCAATCTTTTGCCCAAAACCCTAGTAACAATCACAAGAGAATAACTGGGATAAATGATCACTTCACTGTGCACAATATCTAAATTCTCCCAAAGTAATCACAATAAGAATCTACTGTAGATATGATCTAACATGAGATGATAACACTACTAGATGATTGATAACACTATTGTAGATCTAACATCTATATGCTTCGACTTAGAATGAAAAGTTGTGTTCTTACACAAATGGATGACACTCTGGCTATCATAATGCACCGCATAGTTTTTCTATTTCAGCCCCAATTCTTGTAAGAATTCTTTCATCCATAATATTTCTTTGCATATCTCTATAGCAGCAATATATTCAGTCTCTGTGGTAGAGAGAGCAATACACCTTTGCAACTTGGATTGTCATGACACCGCCCCCCCTGTAAAAGTAAGTACATAACATAAAGTGGACTTCCTCGTATCAATATCTCTTATTATATTTGCATATGTGTAACCTATCAACACAGGTGATCCACCTCCAAAGCTTAAACAAACCTTAGAGCTCCCTCTGAGGTATCTAAAAATATACTTGTCTAGTGCTCTTTGTCTGGATTTGTAAGAAATCTGCTAGTAACACCTATTGCATATGCGATGTCCGACCTCGTACATACCATTACATACATTAAACTTCTAACTACTGAAGCATAAGGAACTTTTTGTATTTTCTCCTTCTCCTCATCACTTGACGGACTCTGTTTTGAACACAATTTGAAGTGACCTGCAAGAGGAGAAACAACTAGTTTTGAATCTCTCCAATACCTTCTCGATGTATTTTTTTTGTGACAACCAAATTTTCTTATTTTTACTATCACGAGAAGTCTGCATACCTAGTATTTGCTTTGCTGGCCCCATTTCCTTAATTGCAAAAGACTCACATAGTTTCTTCTTTAACCTATCAATTGTAAATATATCTTTCCTAAGAATAAGCATGTCATCAACATAAAGTAAGAAAATAATAAAATTCTCACCAAATCATTTGATGTACACACAATGATCTGAAGTCATTCTTTTGTATCTATTTTTTGTCATAAATGAATCAAACTTTCTATACCATTGTCTTGAAACTTACTTCATACAAGCTCTTCCTCAACTTGCAGATAAAGTTCTCTTTACCTTTGACTTTGAAACCTTTTGGTTGCTTCATATAAATTTCCTCCTCTAAATCACCATGAAAGAAAACTATCTTCACATCTAACTACTCAACCTCTAAGTCCTGGCTAGCAGCAATACCAAGAGCAACACGAATAGAAGATATTTTAACAACAGGAGAAAAAATATCTTCAAAGTCAATACCTTTCTTTTGACCAAGGCCTTTCACAATCAATCTAGCTTTGTACATTAGTTGAGAACAATATTCTTAAGTCTTTAACCTGAAAACCTACTTGTTCTTCAAGGCCTTCTCCATTTTGTAACGGACAAACTTCTAAACAAGATGTTGGATGTAATGCTTATGTCTGTCTGTTGTCTTTTGGCATGTTCATGCCTTGTATAGCAGGTAGAGGGGCGGCCGAAGGCTTATAAGTCCCATTTTAGTTGGGTTGGTGGCCTCTTTAGGCTTGTAAATAAAGGTTGTGTCATGTGGACACGTTCGAGAGCTTTTCGGTCTGTAATGGACCATTTTACCCTTTGTTGTGCAACTATTCAGAGCTTGTAAAGTCTGTTTGTAATTTGTATTGTCTATGAAGTGTTTTTCGGACATGTTTGCTTGTGGATCCCGATTGAGGCGTTCTTTTAACCCGTTCTCTCTTTTGTTGGTCCTAAGGGACAATGGGAGGCTTCGGGGAGGCTGACCTTTGCGGACGGACGCGCGAGGGTGCCGCACGCCTTAGGCAAAACCAGCTAAGGTCGTGACAAATATGGTATCAGAGCGGGACAAGCACTCATAGAAACACTTGACATGCAAACGTGGGGGACCTAGCGGGGCTGCGTTGAGGGCAGTCAGCACACGCGCGACCGTTTGAGGGAAAACGGGCATGGAGATGTAGGGAAAAGAGTCGCTCAGAGGAGCGGGCATCTAACATTGGCATTCAGTGGAATGGCCAACCCTTCGCGCAAGAGGCACCACGAGAACAGGCAAGCTTGGAAGAATTTGGAGCGCACAAAGGATGGGATGGCTGAGTTTGAGCTACGGCTCAACGTTGACAACTATACTTGATGGTGCTCTAGGCAGGCGAGGCGCTTGGCAAGAATGAGACCATCCAAGGTGGAATGAGTTGCTCAACGACCAAAAGAGTTATGCAAAGCTCACAGAGGTGAGGGGAATTGCTAATTCGAAGAATTTGGTACTCATGCATGGGCTTGTATGCGGACGATGGAATGTTCGTGGCCATCCCAAGGCGGTCGAGACTCGGCGCCAATGGAGCATTAAAACTTTCTCTTCGGCATGCAAAGGACACGTCCGTAGAAGGCTGAAGTGTGCAACGAGTTCAGCATGTTGCTAGGCCTTGAGGGGTGCAGTGGTGGCTGTATTGACGTGGAGGCGCAATCTAGCAAGTGCGTTTGCAAGAGGCAGAACAATGCACAGTTTGTTCAGCAGATCGGAGTAGTCCAAGGGGATGGTGTTCTCCGAAAACGAAGAGAGATGTTGCTCCAACGGGACAGTTATCTAGGAGGGATAAGTCTCGGCACTCCAGAGGAAGAATCATGTGAGACGGACTTCACATGTTGAGGAGGAGTACCTCACAAACAACAACCCCACGAAGCTCAATGGACTGAGCAAGCAGCGAGGAGTTGCCGCATGATCTCGCTCGAGAGAAGGCATTGGTGGATGCATTGCGAGATCAAGTGGGGGAGCGACCTGAAGCAACTTAAATGAAGGCACACTTAGAGTCGATATGGAGATCGGACTCAAGGGTGGGCTGACCCGTGGAATGGTGGGCGCGAGGGCCACCATCGACTCAATGCAAGAACGAGGAGCGGAGCAACTTGGGTGTAACTTGGCGAAGTACCCAAGCCGCATGAAGGGAGCCAGCAGTGAAGTTCGAACATGGAGCAGAAGCACAGTGCTTTCCTTAGACAGAGGTCAAAGACATGAACTCTTGCAGAGGCATGGGTAGGATCATGTTGTTCCATGGGTCCTTCTTTCTGACGGAGCGGACTCATCTTGCATGGTGCCAAAGACGAAGGGAGCTTTGCGGCACATGCACCTTAACTCGGAGAAGCATTTGATGGAGGAACTAAGGCGACTCAATTTGCGGAGGCGAAGTTGGGTTGAGAAGGGCCTTAGCACGGGGCAAGAGGACGCAGAGGTGGGTACTCTTGAAGAATATGCCACAGTGTTGCCATTTGAGTTGCTATGAAGGAAGCAGTGCGCAGCGGAGATTGTGCTGGTAGGGGCAGAGGCCCAGGATCCAGACAATGGTGCACAGATTACAGTGAAGTCGGTGGACTTCGAGAGCTATTAGGCGACGGACTGTCCTAGAGCGGTGCTTCATCTAGGTGTGACCCAGGAGTGGGTGGATGAAGGTCGATTGCCAGAGGAGCGAACAAAATCGAAGGTGGAAGGGACCCTACGATGTATTGGCAGAGGCCACACATGAAGGGTTCACAATTCGAGTTTATTCCACAAGGATCAGAATGCAATGGAGATGTCACCAGGAGGCGACATGGTGCAGCGGATCGTGGTGGAACAGTTCGTGGCAATGCGATACACGCAATCAGTCCCGTGAGGGATGAGATCATATGGAGGTATGATCGGGAGTTACTGGAAGCTCCACTTCGATGAACAACACGACGGCAAGAAGGGCTATGGATTCAAGGAGTGAAGGCCATGGTACCGCAGAGGCGGGTCTTCCGGGCGTGCATCGAATTTTGCATCGGATGAAAGCCTTGGTCATCAGCATATGGGGGCTGTGTTCCACCAAGGGAAAAGTTCGAATGCAAGTACCAGTGAGTTCCATGGGAGGGACTTGATCATACAGAGGTATGATCGAAGCAACTGGAGAGTTGGACTGCTCTAGAGCTCATATTCGCTTAAGGGAGCCCGACAAGTCAGAGGACAAGGTCGAGTAAGCGAACGTTGCTACCAAGGAAGCTAAGGAGAACAGAATCGGTGCAAACTCTACAACGTGATGGCAGAGGCCATGCATGGGAGTTGCAGTCTGTCTTTCCATCGACCAAACAGACTGCTTGGAGAACACAGAGGTGTTGAAGCAGGGGGTCGAAAGGGGCGAGGAAGCGACGACGAGTCCAGAGGGACTTAGCTACCCAAAATCAAGCATCAGTTAGAATGGAGGTGGACTTAGAGGAGTGCCACGGAGACATCTCTACTGATTGTGAAGAAAAGGGATACAGAGGCGAGGCGACGGATAGTAGGGCCATGGGCATGGCAGCGCCATGGTACCGCAGAGGCGGGACTTCCGTGCAAGTCATTGATCCCTTGCTCTCATGGAGGGAGAGCGCTTGGTCGTGAAAGGGGCCGAGGAGGTGGAGCATACAGAGGCAATCTCCAAGTACCGAGACAAGGCTGAAGGGCAGAGGCCAAGAAACTTCGTAAGACCGGTGTCAACAAGTTTCTCATCAAGATAGCCGTAAGTGAAGGACTTCGGGTCACGCAAGAGTGCACGACCAAGGAACGAAGCAGGCAGTATACGGTGCTGTACCTTTGCTACTCAGTGGAGTAGGCGGCAGGGTTGATGGAGAAGACGGTACAATCCCAGAGGCGACCTCATCTATCAGAGAATTACTCCAAGTTGGGGTGAAAACTTCCTGCATTCCAGAAGTTCAATGGCTTTGAGAAGGTGAATCACAGTAGCTAACTCAACGCAAGGAGTGCAAACACTTCAAGTGCTTCAGAAGTGTGAGCAAAGAGCAGGCGAAGACCAGTAACCAGCTCGATGCATGAAGTACAACCTCGAGGAGGCGGGCGAAGTCAAAGTAACCTTTGCCTTCTCAACTCTTAAGAGAATGGGCGAAACCGAGTACCCCAGTTCTCTTATCTATCCAGCAGAGGAGCTCTGCACGAGTTCAAAGACCCTTCGAAGATAATGGAAGACAATAGTTGTCAAATCCTCACCAACGGTGATCAGTGCTACTGAGAGTAGATCGTCCGCTTCATTTCCCAACGAAATGCCAATCGAAAGCGGAAGTGATGCGAACCTACTTGGATGTGACAACTAACTGAAAGAAGAGTCAATGAGCAGATTTTGTGGAGGAAGGACCCAAAACTTCAGAAGTTTGCGAGGCGATGCTCGTTAAAGCTCCAACAAGCATCCACCCAGTTCAAGCAGCATGTGGAAATTTTTCGAGACTGGCGCAGAAAAGATGGTCTTTTCCTTCATTTGGTGGATCCGCAAGAATCGACAAGGATCAACACAACTCAGCCAACCCCCCCAATAGAGTCAGAGTCATTGGTGAGTTGTAGCAGCATGGCGGATTAAAGGGTCGACTACTCAAAAACAACAGCGTAGAGCAGCTGGGAGCCAAGAGGCGCATTGCAGCTGGAGCGGAAGATTGAAGACTCAGCAAAGGCGAAGAGTTACAGTGTTCACAAAGGCTTCGACGAGGACGTCGAAGGGATAAGTGGGGGAGAATGTAACGGACAAACTTCTAAACAAGATGTTGGATGTAATGCTTATGTCTGTCCGTTGTCTTTTGGCATGTTCATGCCTTGTATAGCAGGTAGAGGGGCGGCCGAAGGCTTATAAGTCCCATTTTAGTTGGGTTGGTGGCCTCTTTAGGCTTGTAAATAAAGGTTGTGTCATGTGGACACGTTCGAGAGCTTTTCGGTCTGTAATGGACCATTTTACCCTTTGTTGTGCAACTATTCAGAGCTTGTAAAGTCTGTTTGTAATTTGTATTGTCTATGAAGTGTTTTTCGGACATGTTTGCTTGTGGATCCCGATTGAGGCGTTCTTTTAACCCGTTCTCTCTTTTGTTGGTCCTAAGGGACAATGGGAGGCTTCGGGGAGGCTGACCTTTGCGGACGAACGCACGAGGGTGCCGCACGCCTTAGGCAAAACCAGCTAAGGTCGTGACAATTTGGTAGTTGCACCAAATCATATGTATGGTTCTTCTGAAGAGCATCCATCTCTTTCTGCATAGCAACTAACTACTTTTTCTGCTCACTTTCAACTATTTCTTAGTAACTCTCTGGTTCACCTGCATTAGTAAACATCACATACTCCTTTGTAGAGTATCTTCTTGAAGGTTGATGTTGTCTAGAGGATCTTCTCAATTGAGGCTATGTAGGAAGTTGCTCTCCAACTTCTTCTTGCTTAACATGTCCTATAGGTATATCAACATCAAGCTCTATACCATCTTTCTACACATCTCCCCATCACCCAGATATACTGGAGGTGTAACTGGGTGAGGTGTAACTGGGTCACAATATGCTAATCCTTCTGCAGAAGTCTTGGCTGGTGCCTTCTTCTTCAAATCCTCAAAGGTTTGATTCTCTAAGAAGACTAAATCTCTACTTCTATATACCTTTTGCTTTTCTAGATCTTAAAGCTTGTAACCAAACTGATCATGTAAGTAGCCAAGAAAAATACATTATTTAGTCTTACCATCTAACTTGGACCTCTTATTGAGAACATGTGCAAATACACAACAACCAAACACTCTTAAATACCTATAGGAAACATATTTCCCTGATCATACATGCTCTATAACATCACCGTCTAGGGTTGTACATGGTGATAAGTTGATCACATCAACTACAGTCCTCAAAGCCTCATCCTAAAACTTTTTGGATAGCTTGGCCTATAAAAGCATACATCTGATTTTTTCCATGATGATGCAGTTCATCCTCTCTGTAATTGCATTATACTGAGGTGTACCTAGAACTGTCATCTCTTGTTGGATCTCATGTGACCTACAATAATCATTAAATAATCCTGTATTCTCACCATCATTATCTGATCTTATTCATTTCAATTGCCTTTCTGTCTCCCTTTCAACTCTGATATGAAATTTTTTTAAGACATTAATAACTTGATCTTTGGTCTTCATAGTATAGCATAGGCTCAAACTTTCCTGAAAAAATTATTTATAAAGTGACAAAATAAAGTGCATCAATGATGTTATGAACATTAATAGATCCACCAGGAGTTTTTGTTCTCAAATGACCACATCCATCTGTATAAACACGGTCTAAGGCATACATTTTTCTAGACAAAGTAGGACTAACAAATGAAACTCTATGTTGTTTACTAGCCAAACAATTAATACAAGAGTTCAAATATGCACTTCTGAGGTCTGACAATACCTTTCTCTTAGAAAGAGCTTGCAGCCCTTTCTCGCTCATGTGTCTCAATCACCTATGTCATAACTCTATGCTGAAGTCTTTCTCTATAGCATTCAGTTGCTTATCATAAGCTTTGCCCTATAAACTGTATAAGGTGTGACATTTCTTTCCATTAGCTACAATAAGAGAACCTTTACTGAGCTTCCATTGCCCTTTGTGAAATCTGCTATCATAATCTTCATCATCTAATCTTCTAACTGAAATTAAATTCAGCCTCAAATCAACTATATGTCTCATATCCTTAAGCACCAACTTGTAGCCAAGGTTGGTCTTTATGTAGATATCACCCATGCCAATGATGTTTGCCATGCTATAGTTGCCTATCTTGACAACACCAAAATTTCTAGACCTGTATGTAGCAAAAAACTTCATTCGTGGTGTAGTATGATAAGAAGCACATGTGTTAATCACCCACTCAAGATCCTGACACACATAAGAAAAAATATGAGACAAAATCAAATAATCACTACCCTGCACTATAGCTTAATATTATCTTTTGACTCTATAGACTCCACTTCTTTTTTCTATTTCTTTCTTTTCTTAGGTTGCTTAAATTGATTCTTGTAATATCCTTTCTCACCATAGTTATAGCAAACAATATATTTTCTTAATATTGACTTGCTTCTACCAATGCTTGAATTGCTTCTATCCTTGGACTTTGACCTTCCTTTGTTCTCTGAGATAAGTGCCTGTGAATCATTCTGAGATGTTGTTGAATTCTTTCTTCTCAACTCCTCATTCAATAAACAGCTTGTTATTTGACTCATTGTGATAACACCATATGGTGCAAAATTACTGAGGGAAATCACTAGTGTCTCCCAACTTTCTAGTAATGAACTGAGAAGTAACAATACTTGCAACTCATTATCAAGAGATATTTTCATAGAGGATAACTAGTTAGTGATACTCTACATTTCATTCGAATGCTCAGCAATAGAAGTACCCTCTTTATATTTCAGAGTTACAAGTTTTCTGATCAAGAAAGCTTTGTTGCCAACTGTTTTTCTTTCATAGAGACCTTCCAACTTTTTCCAAAGAGAATATGTAGAACTTTCAGTAGAAACATGGTGAAAGACACTATCATCGAGCCACTATCGAATAAACCCAATTATTTTTCGATCTAATCTCTTCCACTCATCATCTGTCATAGTTGTGGGTTTTGCACTATCCCCCTACAAAGGTCCATATAAATCTTTACAATACAATTCTTGGTTTCCATATCATCCAATTGTTTCCATTCAAGCTAATCATATGAGAAACATTACTGGCCTCCATGTTTGAATACAAAAATTAAATCACCACAACCTTACTCTAATACCAATTGATGGGATATAAAGAGAAATAAACTTTGTATAGAAATAAATACTTGTAGGCCGTAACACGCATCAGAATTAAATAAAAATCACAATCAAATATGACACCAAGATTTACGTAGAAAACCCCTCCAAAGTGAAGGGTAAAAGCCACGGGGCAAACTAGAGATAATCTACTATAAGAATAATAAATATACAAATCTCAATCTCTTGCCCAAAGTCCTAGCAACAATTATAAGAGAATAACTGGAATACAATGATCATGTCACTGTGCATAATATTTAAATTCTCCCCAAGTAATCACAATAAGAATCTACTGTAGATCTGATCTAACATAAGATGATAATACTACTATATGATTAAGAATAATCTCTCTGCGTTGTCCTTGTTTTCTTCCATTTCTTTCTCTTATTTTTCTACCTTTTTTTGAACCAAGTTGTTGCTGCAATTTGATCTTTGTTGCTGCAGTTTTTCTCACTGTGCTGCTATAATTTTTCTTACTCTTTTCGTAGCCACCCATATCCCTCTAATTTGATCTAGGATTAGATTAAAGGGGATAGATTATCGGCTGTTAAAGCTCATCATGGACTGAATTCATGGGCTTTTAGCCCAACAAGCTTTAAGCTAGGAGGTGCAACCTTTATGGAAGGACCGGGATCACTGAAATGTATGTCTATTGTCTTGTTGCTAGCTATATAGTACACGATGAACACTAAAAGGTGCACAAAAAAGGGTCCGTTCATCTTCGACTTGGCATCCCATTAGGGTTTCCTGTAACCTGTGCTAACGACACGATAGCGGAGCCTCGATTGAATTTTAACGAGTCACTTACAAGGATGGCTGGCTATGGAGTCTGAGAGCTAAGTAACCTGAAAGCTTCTCGAAAGCAAACTTAAAGAGGTGGTTGACCGCCACAATACGATCATAAACGTCCTGTTTTGTTGGTCGTAGGCTCCGTTGCAACAATGCTACCGATCAGTGGAGGATGTTGCTCCACCGCAACATTCTTAAAAGTCCAGGGTTAGAATCGGTGTGTTTCTGACCTATTAAGCAAGGTCTTCAGATACAGGTTAACCACGGTCTTCGTGCAACAATGCTACCGGTCGGTGGAGGATGTTGCTCGACTACAGCATTCTAAAAGTCTAGGGTTGAAAGTTTCTGACCTCTGACCTAACAAGCAAGCTCTTCAGAGACGGGCTAACCACGATACTCCTCCTCTCTAATGTGGTTATATTTCTCTCGAAGAATGCACGACCACATCATCAGTGACATATGTCTTTAAGATGATGAATAGAAAAGTGTTAGTTTGGCAAGTCCCATAGTCCCACATCGGGAAAATCAGGCTTGTTATCTCTTATTGGAACTATAAATAAGGGTCTGGACTTTGAAATCAGATGCACCACAAGAAAAACCTAAGTGTTTGCTTTGGGTTTAAGTCCACACTCAATTAAATAGTTTGGGCTTATAGTTTGAGTTTTTTTTTGTTTAGTATTTTCAAGTGTTTTATGGCCTAAGAACATCTTCCTAAGGCATTTGTAATAGTCTCTCTTTTATAGTAGTGATTTGCTCCTCTTTCGTCCGTGGATGTAGGTCAAGGTCAATTGACCGAACCACGTAAATCTGGTGTTCTTATCGCTTTTATCTTTTCGCTTTAATATCTTTGTTGGGTTACCAAAATTACCCTTTAGTAAATTTCATGGGGCTAGCTCTAATAAACTGGTATCAGAGCATGGTTTCGGGATCTTTTGGCAACGGTGACAATAACAAAGATTGTTGTCGAGAAATTCGATAGAAATGTCAACTTCAGCATGTGACAACTCAAGATGGAGGTCATTCTGGTTCAAGGCAAAGTTGATTTGGCACTACAGGGAGTTGAGAACATTCCAGATAGTATGTCAAAAGAAGATCTTTAGGGTATGAATAAGAAGGCCCGATCAAGCATTATTCTAAATTTTTCTGATGAGGTTTTACGAGAGGTAGCTAAGGAGACTATGACTAAGAGTATGTGGGACAAGCTTAAAGCCTTGTATATGAAGAGGACAGTAGAGAATTGTCTCTACTTGAAGTAGAGTTTGTATATGCTTCGGATGACTGAAGGTACATCTATACTCTCACATCTTGATAAATTTAATTCCTTGGTTATGGATTTGGAGAATATAGATGCAAAAATTGATGATGAGGATAAGGCTCTGTTACTTATGTGTTCTCTTCCCCAATCTTTTAAGCATTTCCGTGATACTATGATTTATGGAAAAGAAACAATTTCGTATCAGAAAATTAAATATGCACTAAAATCTAAGGAGTAGATAGACAGGGATATCACTAGGGAAAGTAGAGGAAATCAATCTGAGGGTCTAGTTGTCAAGGGGAGAACAGATAAAAGAGAATTTGATAGTAGTAGATCTAAATCTAGATCTAAATCCAGACATAGAAATTTGGAGTGCAGATATTATCATAAAATGGGGTACATTAAGGTTGATTGCTTTAAATTGAAAAATAAATTAAAGCAAAAGGAAAAAATTGTTAAGAAAACTACTGAGTCTGCTGAAGCTAGTATAGAAGCTAATGAGAATGATGGAAATATTTTCTTTGCTACTGATGATAGGACGAGATCTAAAAATAAATAGATTTTAGATTCGGGTTGTTCTTATCACATGTGTCCTAATAGAGATTTGTTTTCCACATATGAATCTTGTAATTGTGGAATTGTTTTGATGGGCAATAATGTCGTGTGTGATGTTGTTGGTAAAGGCACAATCCGAATTAAAATGTATGATGGTATTGTGAGGACGCTCACTAATGTTAGACATGTTCCTGATTTAAAAAAGAATCTCATCTCTTTAAGCACCCTAGAGTCCTTTAGGTATAAATACACAGCTGAAGGTGGAGTTATGAAAGTTTCTAGAAGTGCCCTTGTTGTTATGAAGCTTGTAGGTCTGATAACTTATATATTTTGTAGGGAACTACAGTCTCATCATCATCATTGTCTGATTCTGACATCACCAAATTATGGCATATGCGTTTGGGTTATATGAGTGAAAAAGGTTTGAGCATATTGAGCAAAAGGGGTCTACTTTCAGACAGAGTACTAGGCCACTAGATTTTTGTGAACATTGCATTTTTGGAAAGCAGAAAAGAGTCAGCTTCAATTCTCCGATAGTTCACAAAACAAAAGGTACCCTTGACTATATTCATTCAGACATTTGGGGTCCAGCTTATGTTCAGTCTAAGGGTGGTGCCAGGTATATGTTGACTTTCATTGACGATTATTCCAGAAAAGTTTGGATTTATTTTCTAAAGCATAAAAATGATATTTTTTTAACCTTTAAACAATGGAATGCTTTGATTTAGAAGCAAACGAGTAAACATATTAAGAAGCTTCGAACAGATAATGGCATGGAATTTTGTGAAGGTGACTTTGATGAATTCTGCAAAAATGAAGGAATCGTTCGACATCGCACTGTTAGGATGACGCCTCAACAAAATGGTGTGGCCGAACATATGAATAGAACACTCTTAGAGAGAGCAAGGTGTATGATCTCAAATGCAGGGTTGACAAAGGACTTTTGGGTAGAGGCGATTAATATGGTCTGTTACGTTGTCAACCGCGCTCCTTCTGCGGCACTTAACTTTAAAACTCCGGATGAAGTTTGGTTAGGTACTCCTACTGATTACTCTGATTTAAAAATTTTTGGGTGTCCAGCATACATGCATGTAAATGAAGGAAAATTAGAGCCTCGAGCTAAAAAGTGTATTTTCCTTGGGTATGCTTCTAGGGTGAAAGGATACAGATTATGGTGTTCTGATCCCAAATCACCAAAATTTATAATCATTTGAGATGTTACTTTTGATGAAGGAATCTACTAGTTGTACAAATAGGCGCAGAAGCAGATAGAGCTTGAGATTGGTAGTTCAGATTCTTTTAAGTTGAACTTTTCTACTCAAAGAATGCTAGTAGATGGTCCGGAATCTACTGACAAAGATGATCTAGAGGAAGAGCAATATTCCATAGCCAAGGATAGATCACGGAGAAATATTCGACCACCACAAAGATATGCAAATTTGGTTGCATATGCTTTGTCTGTTGCAGAAGAAACAAGTGAAGTTGGTGAGCCTACTTCCTACTTAGATGTAGTTTCTTGTGATAATTTCGCTAAGTGGTTGATCGCGATGAATGAAGAAATTGAATCTCTCCATCAGAATAGAACTTGGGATCTTATGAAGCCGCCTTCTGGTAAAAAAATTGTTGGATGCAAATGAGATACTATTGCTGAGGGAAAAGTCCTTATTCCGAAAATTCATACGAAGGACAATCCAACTGATATGCTTACGAAGCATCTTCCGGTTTACAAGTTCAAGCAGTGCTTGGACTTGGTTGGTGTTCATTGTTGGTGATTGTCCGTTGGGGCTTTTATGAAGAAGGTGGAGCAAATTTTGTTGGGACATGCCAATGTGGAGATTTATTAGTTTGGCTAGTCCCATAGTCCTACATCGGGAAAATCAGACTTGTTATCTCTTATTGGAACTATAAATAAGGGTCTGGCCTTTGAAGTCAGATGCACCACAAGAAAAACCTAAGTGTTTGCTTTGGGTTTAAGTCCACACTCAGTTAAATAGTTTGGGCTTATAGTTTGGGTTTTTTCTTGTTTAGTATTTTCAAGTGTTTTATGGCCTAAGAACATCTTCGTAAGGCATTTGTAATAGTCTCTCTTTTATAGTAATTATTTGCTCCTCTTTTGTCCATGAATATAGGTCAAGGTCAATTGACCGAACCATGTAAATTACGTGTTCTTGGTGTTCTTGTTGCTTTTATCTTTTCGTTTTATTGTCTTTGTTGGGTTACCAAAATTACCATTGGTAAATTTTCTAGGGCTAGCTCTAACAAAAAGTCCTATAAAAGAATCAGGAATAATCAAATTACAAGTAATAAGAACTAATTGTGGTTCTGATTATGGGATAATGAGCCAGTTAAATACCTTCTTGTAGACCATATATAGTCGTCCTGCCGTGCAAAAAGCTCTGCGTTCCATGCACCATCGTGTTCTTAGGAAAGGCATGAGCATGAGGGTGGAAGAAGTCCTTCACATGGTTGGAGGGGCTGGGGAAACCAGCTATGCCTCCAATTCTAAGTTTCAGGTGGTTCCTCTTGAACTGTTTGCATGAACTTAAAAGCTTATACTTACGTAGCATTCACCATATCCGATCATGGTTTGCTGACTGCGTCACAGGAGAAGGCACTTCTCTTGACGAAGCCAGTGCTGGACGATGCAATAGGAGGGGTTTACAAGTCGCTACACCCTGCGAAGATGGTGGTCGCCGACTTAGGTTGCTCCTCGGGCTCCAACACTTTCGTGGTGATGTCCGAGGTGCTCCACGTCGTCGGCGACCTACGACGAAGTCTGCAGGAACGTCAGGAGCCACCGGAGATCCAGTTCTTCTTAAATGACCTTCCGAGGAACGACTTCAATCACGTTTTCCGGTCTCTGGGCGAGTACAAGAGGAAGGTCGAGCAAGAGAAGGGGAATCTGCTGGTGCCCTACTACGTGGTGGGAGTGCCGGGCTCCTTCTACGGCAGGCTTTTCCCACGTCGGAGCGTCCACTTCTGCCATTGTTCTGGATCTCTCAACTGGCTCTCTCAGGTTGACCTCCTCTTAAACGGTACTATACGAAGCAGTCGATACTGCTGTCTGATAGCTTATTCTAGCTATCCTGAAACGTCAGGTTCCTCAAGGACTCGACACCGAACGGGGTGCCTCACTCAAGAACAAGAACATCTACATTACAGAGACAAGCCCACCGGAGGTTGTGAAAGCATATCAACAGCAATTCCGAAGAGACCTTTCAGAATTTCTCAGGTGTCGGCATACAGAACTCTGCTACGAAGGCAGACTGGTGATTTCATTTGGAGGCAGGAAAAGTAATTGCCCGACCTACGGACAGATGAGACACCTCTGGGGACTCTTAGCTGAGGCCCTGAATGCTTTGGTGTTAGAGGTAAGAAGTAACATCGATTGATGACATCGTGACAACCGATTCATCGAGTTATTTACGTATCAAATCCAGGGAATGATAGAGGAGGACAAACTGGTAACCTTCAATCTGCCACGTTATGCGCCTTCCATGGAAGAAGTGAATGCAGTCATCCATGGTGATGGTCTGTTCGATGTAGAAGAAGCACAAGTTTTCGAGGCTAATTGGGACGCGTTCGACGACTCAGACGATGATTCTGCTGCATTCGACAGTGATCTAAGCGGCAAAAACATGGCAAAATACGTAAGAGCAGCGGTGCAACCATTGATTTCGGAGCAATTCGGCGACGCCATTCTCGATGAGCTGTTCTCTAGATATGCAGCAAATGTTTCGAGGCACCTCCTTCAGCAGAAAACTAAGCATAGCGTGTTTGTCATTTCCTTGAAGAAAAAGAATGAAAGCCATCTCGCTGCTGGTTGATGGACGGACTTGCAATGTGCATTCGACTCCATACTATTATGTTGCACTGTATACTTCTTTTTTAACAAGGTTATTAAGCCATCAACCCTTATACTTCTATTACACAACTAGGAAAGTGAAAACTGAGGGAGTAATCAATTATGGTTCGGGATGGATATTATATTGAAAATTTTGTTTAATATCTGATATCACATTGTATCTATCCATCGATCCATTCTCGCTCTAGTGATCCCAAAATGTCAGGTTCCTCAAGGACTTGACACTGAACAGGGAGTCTCACTCAACAAAAAGAAGGTCTACATTGCAGAAACAAGCCCACCGGAGTGTCATAAAAGCATATATCAAGATCAATTCCAAAGAGATCAACTCGAGATTTGCATCTAATGTTTCGAGGCATCTCCTCAAAGAGAAAACTAAGCAGAACGTATTTGCCATTTCTTGAAGAAAAAGGATGACAGCCATTTTGCTGCTGCTTGATGTTCGACTCCGTCCTTTGCGTCGCAATAGGAACACTAGACATTTCGTCGAACACCCTTTTGAGTGTCGTTGCGAGTTGCACCAAAGAGCGCTGTCCTCCTTGGGCAGTAAACCACCATCTTGTAGACTATATACAGAGTCCGGGGGCTCAAAACTTAGCATTCCAAGCACCACAAGCACTTAGAAGAAGAGAGAGACATCGACTTGATTGCATTCAAGTAGACTAAGATATGTGCCTGCCAGATGACAAGCTTTTGGAAGAGAGAGGCATCCTCACGAGTTCATCTTCATGGATACAGGGACATTTGATGTCCAATAGAGAATGATACCAAGTGTACACAAAATTGGAGTAACTTCAAAAACATAAAAGAATTCCATCGGTGTAGAGCGAATTCTGTACTAGTGGAGGACTGGAGAGAAACTCCCCAATATTTCTGCATGCATCTTGTAGATGCAGCCTTGTCAATATAAATTCTGGAAAAAGAAACCAGGATTTAGCACCAGAAAAATAAAAACATAGCACGGATGACTAGCAATGTTAGTGCTCCCACATGATCATGCATTGACAAAGACTCAAGTTAAAAACACTCATACAGGAAAGAACAAAAAACCCAGAACATGGTCATAGAAAGTACATCCAAATATGCATACCTTTCTATTGATAAAAGTGAACTGGGATGAACAACCCTGACAGTGAGATCCATCTACCACCCAATTTCCTCCTCGCATTGAAGGCTTTGTGGGCGTCGGTTGTTTGTGGTGCAGACATGTCCGAATATGGAAGGCAATAATTGAAGAGCAATTTAACTATTGCACAAAAGCTTAAAGGATTAATGTCATGATGTGGAGAACTAAGAATCTAAATCCAGACATAGAGGGCAAAATTGATTAACGGCTTCATGGTCCTGTTGTAGCTACTGGTGTACTAAGGGTTTCATGGTCCTGTTGAATGAAAGATTGCATCAAGGGTTGTATCATATGGAAATAAATAGTAAAGACATCAAAGTGCTGAAAATAAGTTAGGGGATGATAAATACATATAACAATAAGTTTCATTTGCAATAAATAAATGATCATATTTATGATTTTTAGGATGTAGAGAATTATTAGGGAAAAAAATCTAGTAATGGTAAGATAGTGAGATGAATGTCTCTTTTCGGAATCAAGTAGTATCATTGACTTGATGCAGCTATATAAGATTCATTAGCAGGTTTGTTGGAATTTGGTGTTGGATCATGAACCAATTCAATTCATATAGATGTGAGTAATTCTTTAAGTCAATGGTTTAGTTTTGTATATAAGGCAAAAAGTGAAAAAATACTCACCAAGGTAGGAATTATTAGGGTTGAAAGTATTTTAGGAGTTCTAATTAGGTTTTAACTGCTTGGGAGGAGTTTTAATTAAATTCTAACTACTTGAGATGAGTTTTAATTAAATTTAAATTTTTTGATGGATGAGGATTATAATTTAAATTAGAGACTATGAATAATCATTAGAGAATTAGAATTTATTCCTATAAATATATACATATTTAATCTCAAGATTTTGATGTAAGAAAGAGAGACGATGCTTATAAGGGTTTTTCACTAATAAATCTAGAGGGTTGACAAAAATGTTTAATGGATTTAGGTGAGAGAGTGTGCTAAGTGATTTTAGACTTAAGTTTGGGTTAAATCAAGAGAAAATAATTTCTTGCATTAATAGAGTTATCGAACCATAATGTTACGTTAATTTTTTTATATATTTTTTTTAATTATTAAAATTATCATTTTCTTTTTGCTTAAAGTTTATTCTACATCCCGGCGACACTTTCAGAAGGACAATCTGTCCCTTCCATCACAGATCAAATTAAAGGGGATCGAAGGAGTGATGAGAGCGTGTTCCTGTTTCTTTCCTAGCTATTAAGATGCCAACGAAGACTGATAACGACGAAGCAGGAGCACAGCTGAAACAAGAGGAGATGATGTGTTTCTCTGAAGCTGTCTTGGTGGTACCTCCATGCATTCATTTACTATCGTCCAACCATGCCACCATCTCCTTTAACCTAGTACGGACAGTGACATACAAACAACCATCTTGGTGGTACCTTCGTTCATTCATTTACTATTTTCCATCTCCTTTGACTTTGTTAATGTTGTCAGAGAAAATGGTGTTATTGCTTTCTATGTATTCTCCGAAGCATGTTACAGCTTCTGCACAACCACAGTGGTCCTTATAGGCTATTTATAATCATGGTGCTCGGAACTTGGTTTTCAAAAAGAGAGAGAGAGAGAGAGAGAGAGAGAGAGAGATGGGCAAGAGGATAGAAGGAATCCTTCACATGGTCGGAGGAGCTGGGGAAACCAGCTACGCCTCCAATTCTAAGTTTCAGGTAGTGTTGAACACCCCAACTGTTTGCATGAACTTAAACAACTTACACTTGCGTAGGCGTCAGCATATCTTTTCACTGGTTTGCTAACTGCGTCCCAGGAGAAGGTACTTCACATGGCGAAGCCAATACTGGAGGAGGCAATCGGAGGGGTTTACATGTCGCTGCTCCCCGAGAGGATGGCGGTGGTCGACTTAGGTTGTTCCTCGGGCCCTAACACTTTGGAGGTGGTCTCCGAGGTGCTCGACGTGATTGGCAAGCTACGGCGGAGCCTGGGACGCCAGGAGATGCCGGAGATCCTGTTCTTCTTGAATGACCTCCCGGGGAATGACTTCAATCACGTCTTCCGGTCTCTGGGAGATTACAAGAGGAAGGTCGAGGAGGAGAAGGGGAAGCTGCTGGTGCCATACTACGTCGTGGGAGTTCCAGGCTCCTTCTACGGCAGGCTTTTCCCTTGTCAAAGTGTCCACTTCTTCAACGCTTCCTGTTGTCTCAACTGGCTCTCTCAGGTTGCCTTCCTCTTAATAAATGACAATTGCTACACTATTATTATCTGAATTCTACTTGTTTTCTTTGTTTTTTTTCATTATTTACTTTCTTAAAGCGGCTATGATTGGGACGGTTAATTAACTACCAATAACTAAACAAATTCTCTGAAATGCTCACTCACTTCATCAGCATGGTTAACCTCATAAAGAAAAGGAAGATTGCTTGAAACATCACACAAAACCTATGTTACTTTTGTTTGCTAAGGCAAACTTACTTTTAATTCTGAAAATATCAGGTTCCTGAAGGTGAACAGGGAGTTCCACTCAACAATAAGAACATCTATGTTTCAGAGACAAGCCCACTGGAAGTTGTTAAAGCATATCAAGACCAACACCAAAGAGACTTGTCAGGGTTCCTTAGGTGCCGTCATGCAGAACTAAGCTACGGAGCAAGAATGGTATTGTCATTTCTAGGAAGGAAAGGGAGTTATCCACCCTCGGGAGATGTGGGATACTTTTACGGCCTGTTAGCCGAAGCCCTGAGTGCTTTGGTGTCACAGGTACCTTTATCTTCTTTTCTTCTTCTTCTTCACGTAGTTGTTAATATCCTTCCTATATTCATGTTTATTGCATGGTCTGCTCTTCTTTATCTTACCGCAAAGTTGAATATGGTAAAACACAAAAAAGAAAATAAAAGAATTAAAAAGATCAAACCAAATGGTTTCATTTCAGGAGAGCTGTTTATGTTGGCCTTTTTACAAAAAAATTAGAAAGAAAGAAAATAGTATAAGAAGCTAGAAGTACTTTTAATCGTATTTTGGATTGATCGTAAAGTACCTAATTATATTGATTAAAATATATAGTATAAGTTTTTTAAAATAATAATAAAAATCTATCATATCTCAATAAATCTTTTCATCCTAATTAATTTATTTAAATCTAAATTTTTATTTTTTATTTTATCTAATTCTAACTATTTAAATTAATCTTTACACACCCCCTTAATTCAAATAGTTGTAACTTGAAGTTGGCTTCAGAATAAAATTTATCTTTTATTAAATATTTTCGGAAGATATTGATAAAATTATCTTTTATTAAAGATTTTATGAAGATTTTATCAAATCTTTGAAATGTCTCATGTCATATGATTACTGTATCCACTATCCAAAAACCAAACAGACCTAGAATATTCTTTATTATCCAAAAACTAAACTGATCTAGAATATTCTAAGATGTTATAAAGAAAATATTTTCTTAATCTCTTTTTTCATAATTATTTTTCACATGATAATTTGTTTGATTTTTATTCCAATAATCTTTTTCAAGATAGCCATATTTTTATAGTAAGAGTAGAGAGGAACATTTGAATTTTTATTTTTGTACCAATAATTTTTTTTAGTATGTCCAATTTTTTTACAACAAAAACATCAATGAGTTTCTTTGTTACCTGTGTTTGAGTTCCTCTTACCCTCATTTAATTGATCATGACCTCAGCTATTATGATCTCTCCCTTGAGATATGACTTTTAAATTTTTTTTTATCGTTCTTCTAATCTATCTTCATTTCAAGAGCATGTTCTAAAGTTTCATCTGAAGATCTATTCACTTTTTGTTCATAAATTAAAAGAGAGCCCACTAATTCATCAATAGATAATGTACTTTTATCCTTATCTTCTTCTATATCAGTAGAAATCATATTAAATTTTGGAGATAAACTTCATATAACCTTTTCTACTACATATTGATCTTTTAGATTTTCACCATAATATCTCATTTGATTTAGATATGTTTTAGAATAATTAGCAATAGATTTAGAATCTTTCATCATAAGAGTTTTGAATTTACGTCAAAGAATTTGAAGCTTTAAAATTTTTACCTTGTTTGTGCCTCCAAATACACTTTTTAATATTTTTCAGGCTTCTAATGATGTTGATATCATCATAATTCAAGAAAATAGGGAATTATCTATTATTTATTATAGCATGTAGAGGGCTTTTGCATCTTTCTATGTATTCTCATTCATATGATATTTTTGATTTTTAATAATATTAGAATCTTGTAGATCATAAACAAAATCATATTCTTCCAAATTTCATAATCCTTATGAGATAAATAAAGTTTTCATTTTAACAACCTAAAATTGATAATTATCATATTTGAAGATAGAGAGAAGTTGATTAGGAGCACCTACTCCTGTCATCTTTTTTTTTTTTTTGCATATACTAGCTTTCTCTTCATTTTTAATCGATGTATTTCTATTGATATTCTTTGAATCAGGCTATGATATCATATTGTTGACTTTCCTATAGAACTTCAGGAAGAAAGGAAAAAGAATAGTAGAAGGAACTATAAGTAATTTCAATCTATGATATTTTGGATTGATCCAAGAGCACATATTTTTATTGACTAAAAGATATAATATAAATTTTTTAAAATAATAATAAAAAATCTATCATACCTCAATAAATATTTTTATCATAATCTATATATTTAAATCTATTTTTTCTTTTATTTTATCTAATTCTAACTATTTAAATTAATCTTAACAGTTTAAATCCATCATCCTCCAATTAATTACAGATGATAGGATGTGAGGGAGGTGGAGAATCAAATATTTACATAATCACAAGTGAAGGGTAAGAACCACGAGATAAACTAGAGATAATCCAGTATAAGAATAATGAATATACAAATCTCAATCTCTTACCCAAAACCCTAGTAATAATCACAAGAGAATAACTATGATAAATGATCACGTCATTGTGCACAATATCTAAATTCTCCTTAAGTAATCACAGCAAGAATCTACTATAGATCTGATCTAACATGAGATGATAACACTACTTGATGATCGATAACACTACTATAGATCTGACATCTATATGCTTCGACTTAGAATGAAAAGTTATGTTCTTACACAAATGGATGACACTCTAGCTATCATAATGCACCGCATAGTTTTCCTGTTTCAGCCCAAATTCTTGTAAGAATTCTTTCATCCATAATATTTCTTTACATATCTCTATAGCAGCAATATATTCTACTTCTGTGGTAGAGAGAGCAATACACCTTTGCAACTTGGATTGTAATGACACCGCCCCCCTGCAAAAGTAAGTACATAACATGAAGTGGACTTTCTTGTATCAATATCTCATATCATATTTGCATCTGTGTAACCTGTCAACACAGGTGATCCACCTCTAAAGCTTAAATAAACCTTAGAGCTCCCTCTGAGGTATCTAAAAATCTACTTGTCTAGTGCTCTTTGTTTGGATTTGCAAGAAATCTGCTAGTAACACCCACTGTATATGCGATGTCCGACCTCGTACATACCATTACATACATTAAACTTCTAACTGTTGAAGCATAAGGAACTTTTTTTATTTTCTCCTTCTCCTCATCACTTGACGGACTCTGTTCTGAACACAATTTGAAGTGACCTGCAAGAGGAGAAACAACTAGTTTTGTATCTCTCCAATACCTTCTCGATGTATTTCTTTTGTGATAACCAATTTTTTTTATTTTTCCTATTACGAAAAGTCTGCATACCTAGTATTTGCTTTGCTGGCCCCATGTCCTTCATTGCAAAAGACTCACTTAGTTTATTCTTCAATCTATCAATTGTAAATATATTTTTCCTAAGAATAAGCATGTCATCAACATAAAGTAAGAAAATAATAAAATTCTTACCAAATCATTTGATGTACACATAATGATATGAAGCTATTCTTTTGTATCTATTTTCTGTCATAAATAAATCAAACTTTCTATACTATTGTCTTGAAACTTACTTCATACAAGCTCTTCCTCAACTTGCAGATAAAGTTCTCTTTACCTTTGACTTTGAAACCTTTTGGTTGCTTCATATAAATTTCCTCCTCCAAATCACCATGAAAGAAAACTATCTTCACATCTAACTACTCAACCTCCAAGTCCTGGCTAGCAGCAATACCAAGAGCAACACGAATAGAAGATATTTTAACAACAGGAGAAAAAATCTCTTCAAAGTCAATACCTTTCTTTTGACCAAGGCCTTTCACAATCAATCTAGCTTTGTACATTAGTTGAGAACAATATTCTTAAGTCTTTAACCTGAAAACCTACTTGTTCTTCAAGGCCTTCTCCATTTGGTAGTTGCACCAAATCATATGTATGGTTCTTCTGAAGAGCATCCATCTCTTTCTGCATAGCAACTAACTACTTTTTCTACTCACTTTCAACTATTTCTTAGTAACTCTCTGGTTCACCTGCATTAGTAAACATCACATACTCCTTTGTATAGTATCTTCTTAAAGGTTGATGTTGTCTAGAGGATCTTCTCAATTGAGGCTATGTAGGAAGTTGCTCTCCAACTTCTTCTTGCTTAACATGTCCTATAGCCTATAGATCAACATCAGGCTCTATACCATCTTTCTACACATCTCCCCATCACCCAGATATACTGGAGGTGTAACTGGGTGAGGTGTAACTGGGTCACAATATGCTAATTCTTCTGCAGAAGTCTTGGCTGGTGCCTTCTTCTTCAAATCCTCAAAGGTTTGATTCTCTAAGAAGACTAAATCTCTACTTCTATATACCTTTTGCTTTTCTGGATCTTAAAGCTTGTAACCAAACTGATCATGTAAGTAGCCAAGAAAAATACATTATTTAGTCTTACCATCTAACTTTGAGATCCAGTTCTTCTTAAATGACCTTCCGAGGAACGACTTCAATCACGTTTTCCGGTCTCTGGGCGAGTACAAGAGGAAGGTCGAGCAAGAGAAGGGGAATCTGCTGGTGCCCTATACGTGGTGGGAGTGCCGGGCTCCTTCTACGGCAGGCTTTTCCCACGTCGGAGCGTCCACTTCTTTCATTGTTCTGGATCTCTCAACTGGCTCTCTCAGGTTGACCTCCTCTTAAACGGTAGTGTACGAAGCAGTCGATACTGCTGTCTGATAGCTTATTCTAGCTATCCTGAAACGTCAGGTTCCTCAAGGACTCGACACCGAACGGGGTGCCTCACTCAACAACAAGAACATCTACATTACAGAGACAAGCCCACCGGAGGTTGTGAAAGCATATCAACAGCAATTCCTAAGAGACCTTTCAGAATTTCTCAGGTGTCGGCATGCAGAACTCTGCTACGAAGGCAGACTGGTGATTTCATTTGGAGGCAGGAAAAGTAATTGCCCGACCTACGGACAGATGAGACACCTCTGGGGACTCTTAGCTGAGGCCCTGAATGCTTTGGTGTTAGAGGTAAGAAGTAACATCGATTGATGACATCGTGACAACTGATTCATCGAGTTATTTACGTATCAAATCCAGGGAATGATAGAGGAGGACAAACTGGTAACCTTCAATCTGCCACGTTATGCGCCTTCCATGGAAGAAGTGAAGGCAGTCATCCATGGTGATGGTCTGTTCGATGTAGAAGAAGCACAAGCACTAGACATTTCGTCGAACACCAAAGAGCGCTGTCCTCCTTGGGCAGTAAACCACCATCTTGTAGACTATATACAGAGTCCGGGGGCTCAAAACTTAGCATTCCAAGCACCACAATTACTTAGAAGAAGAGAGAGAGACATCCACTTGATTGCATTCAAGTAGACTAAGATATGTGCCTGCCAGATGACAAGCTTTTGGAAGAGAGAGGCATCCTCACGAGTTCATCTTCATGGATACAGGGACATTTGATGTCCAATAGAGAATGATACCAAGTGTACACAAAATTGGAGTAACTTCAAAAACATAAAAGAATTCCATCTGTGTAGAGCGAATTCTGTACCAGTAGAGGACTGGAGAGAAACTCCCCAATATTTCTGCATGCATCTTGTAGATGCAGCCTTGTCAATATAAATTCTGGAAAAAGAAACAAGGATTTAGCACCAGAAAAATAAAAACATAGCACGGATGACTAGCAATGTTAGTGCTCCCACATGATCATGCATTGACAAAGACTTATGTTAAAAAGACTCATACGGGAAAGAACAAAAAACCCAGAACATGGTCATAGAAAGTACATCCAAATATGGATACCTTTCTATTGATAAAAGTGAACTGGGATGAACAACCCTGACAGTGAGATCCACCTACCATCCAATTTCCTCCTCGCATTGAAGGCTTTGTGGGCGTCGGTTGTTTGTGGTGCAGACATGTCCGAATATGAAAGGCAATAATTGAAGAGCAATTTAACTATTGCACTAAAGCTTAAAGGATTAGTGTCATGATGTGGAGAATTAAGAATCTAAATCCAGACATAGAGGGCAAAATTGATTTACTGCTTCTCTAAACCTCAAGTTAATCCACGTGTTAGATATAAATCCTATTCGGATAAGATGTTAAATCATTGTTAGTTCTATCTAGAGGATTGACAAAAATGTTTAATGGATTTAGGTGAGAGAGTGTGTTAAGTGATTTTAGACTTAAGTTTGGGTTAAATCAAGAGAAAATAATTTCTTGCATTAATAGAGTTATCGAACCATAATATTACGTTAATTTTTTGATATATTTTTTTATTATTAAAACTATCGTTTTCTTTTTGCTTAAAGTTTATTCTACATCCCGGCGACACTTTCAGAAGGACAATCTGTCCCTTCCATCACAGATCAAATTAAAGGGGAACGAAGGAGTGATGAGAGCGTGTTCCCGTTTCTTTCCTAGCTATTAAGATGCCAACGAAGACCGATAACGACGAAGCAGAGCACGCTGAAACACGAGGAGATGATGTGTTTCTCTGAAGCTGTCTTGGTGGTACCTCCATGCATTCATTTACTATCGTCCAGCCATGCCACCGTCTCCTTTAACTTAGTGCGGACAGTGACATACAAACAACCTTCTTGGTGGTACATTCGTTCATTCATTTACTATTTTCCATCTCCTTTGACTTTGTTAATACTGTCACAGAAAATGGTGTTTTTGCTGTCTATGTATTCTCCGAAGCAAGTTACAGTTTCTGCACAACCACAGTGGTCCGGTCCTTCTTATAGGCTATTTATAATCATGGTGCTCGGAACTTGGTTTTCAAAGAGAGAGAGAGAGAGAGAGAGAGAGAGAGAGAGAGAGAGAGAGAGATGGGCAAGAGGATAGAAGGAATCCTTCACATGGTCGGAGGAGCTGGGGATACCAGCTACGCCTCCAATTCAAAGTTTCCGGTAGTGTTGAACACCTCAACTGTTTGCATGAACTTAAACAATTTACACTTGCGTTGGCCTCAGCATATCTGATCACTGGTTTGCCAACTGCGTCCCAGGAGAAGGTACTTCACATGGCGAAGCCAATACTGGAGGAGGCAATAGGAAGGGTTTACACGTCGCTGCTCCCCGAGAGGATGGCGGTGGTCGACTTAGGTTGTTCCTCGGGCTCTACCACTTTGGAGGTGGTCTCCGAGGTGCTCGACGTGATTGGCAAGCTACGGCGGAGCCTGGGACGCCAGGAGATGCCGGAGATCCTGTTCTTCTTGAATGACCTCCCGGGGAATGACTTCAATCACGTCTTCCGGTCTCTGGGAGATTACAAGAGGAAGGTCGAGGAGGAGAAGGGGAATCTGCTGGTGCCATACTACGTCGTGGGAGTTCCAGGCTCCTTCTACGGCAGGCTTTTCCCTAGTCAAAGTGTCCACTTCTTCAACGCTTCCAGCTGTCTCAACTGGCTCTCTCAGGTTGCCTTCCTCTTAATAATGACAATTGCTACACTATTATTATCTGAATTCAACTTTTTTTTTTGCTTATTTTCATTCTTTACATTCTTAAAGCGGCTATGATTGCTACGGTTAATTAACTACCGATAACTAAACAAATTCTCTGAAATGCTCAGTCAGTTCATCAGCATGGTTAACCTCATAACGAAAAGGAAGACTGCTTGAAACTTCACACAAAACATATGTTACTTTTTGTTTGCTAAGGCAAACTTACTTTTAATTCTGAAAATATCAGGTTCCTGAAGGTGAACAGGGAGTTCTACTCAACAATAAGAACATCTATGTTGCAGAGACAAGCCCACTGGAAGTTGTGAAAGCATATCAAGACCAACGCCAAAGAGACTTGTCAGAGTTCCTTCGGTGCCGTCATGCAGAACTAAGCTACGGAGGAAGAATGGTATTGTCATTTGTAGGAAGGAAACGGAGTTATCCACCCTGGGGAGACATGGGATACCTTTTCGGCCTGTTAGCCGAAGCCCTGAGTGCTTTGGTGTCACAGGTACCTTTCTCTTCTTTTCTTCTTCTTCACGTAGTTGTTAGTATCCTTCCTAGATTCATGTTTATTGCATGGTCTACTCTTCTTTATCTTACAGCAAAGTTGAATATGGTAAAACACAAAAAGGAAAATAAAAGGGTTTCATTTCAGGAGAGATGTTTATGTTGACTTTTTTACAAAACTTTAGAAAGAAAAGAATAGTATAAGAAACTAGAAGTATTTTTAATATGTAGTATTTTGGATTGATCTAAGAACATCTATTTATATTGATTAAAAGATATAGTACAAGTTTTTTAGTATAATAAAAAAAATCTATCATATCTCAATAAATCTTTTCAACCTAATCTATTTATTTAAATCTAAATTTTTATCTTTTATTTTATCTAATTCTAACTATTTGAATTAATATTAATACACCCCCTTAATTTAAATAGATGAAACTTGAAGCTGTCTTCGTAATAAAATTTATCTTTCACTAAAGCTTTTGTAAAGATATTGGCAAACTGATCTTCAGTATTGCATCCATTATTTTTGCATCTTTAACATTCTTTAAAGTCTTTAATGATTATTCATCTTTACTTTCAGCTCGTTAGAATCACTATTGTCTTTTGATGTTTGAAACTTTTTAGCTTATTGTCCTTTTAATTGTTCATTAGCAAAAACTTTCTTTAAAGCTCTTATCATCATCTTCATCACTGCTAGTGCATTCCTTTTTTATAGTCTTTGTAATAGGTTTACCAATGGTAAATAACACAGAATTTGAAACTTTTTGCTTCTTGAATTGTGACTCATCATCGCTCTCATTAAAACTTTTATCAACTTTAGTCTAGTTCTAACTATCTTCTTATCAGTTTGAATCATACAAGATTTGTCATATGAGATAGTTCATATAAACCCGCAAAAATTCAGATGATCATAGTTGTCAAAATGTCGATTCATCAGTATGTAAGGAAAAATCCAAAAATAATAATGGAAACACTAAATTTATCTTTTATCATCCTCATAGTTGCTATCAAATTTTTAATTTTTTTTATCATAAATTAAGTATTTTTCATCATAAAAAAAACATAATATTCTAGTTGCCCTATACTAATGAGATTTTGTTTTAAACCAAGAATAAACATTACATCATTAATAATTTTTTTATCAAATTTGGTGTTTACAATAATTGCTCCTTTTCCTTCCACTTGAACCTTACTGTCATTTCTCATCTGCACTATAGATTTAATTGAATCATCAAATCTTTAAAACAAACTTTTGTCCCCTATCATATGATTACTGCATCCATCATCCAAAAACCAAACAAATCTAGAATATTTTTCGTAAGATGTTATAAAGAAAATATTTTCTTAATCTCTTTTTTTATCATTATTTTTTTATAATAATTTATTTATTTTTTGTTCTAACAATCTTTTTCAAGATGACCATATTTTTACATTAAGAGTAGAGAGGAACATTTAAATTTTTATTTTTGTACCAATAATTTTTTCAATATGTCTAATTTTTTTACAACAAAAACATCTATGGGTTTCTTTGTTACCTTCGTTCAAGTTCCTCTGACCCTCTTTTAATTGATCATGACCTCTGCTATTTTGATCTCTCCCTTGAGATGTGACTTTTGAATTTTTCTTTTAATCATTCTTCTGATCTATCTTTATTTGAAGAGAATGTTCTAAAGTTTCATCTAAAGTTCTATTCATATTTTGTTCATGAATTAAAGGAAAGCCCATTAATTCATCAATAGATAATGTACTTTCATCTTTATCTTCTTCTATACCAGTAGAAATCATATCAAATTTTGGAGATAAGCTTCAACTTTTTTTACTACAATTTGATCTTTTAGATTTTTACCATAATATCTCATTTGATTTACAATAGAAGATATTTCATCGTAAGAGTTTCAAATTCATGTCAAAGAAATTAAAGTTTTAAAATTTTTACCTTGTCCGTGCCTCGAAATATACTTTTTAATATTTTTTAGGCTTCTAATGATTGATGCCATCATGATTAAGGGAAATAGGAAATTATCTATTATTTATTACTGCATGTAGAGGGCTATAATAGCCCAATTCCAAATTCCACCGATCCTTATGAGATAAATAATGTTTTCATCTTAATAGCCCAAAATTGATAATTATCATATTTGAATATAGAGAGAAGTTGATTAGGAACACTTACTCCAATGCTTGTCATCTTTTTTTTTTTTTTTTTTCTGGATCTACTAGCTTTTCCTTCTTTTTTAATCGATGTACTTCTATTGATTTTTCTATAGGACTTCAATAAGAAAGGAAAAAGAATAATAGAAGGAACTATGAGTAATTTCAATATGCAGTACTTTGGATTGACCCAAGAGCACATATTTATATTAATTAAAAGATAAAATACAAGTTCAATATATATATATATATATATATATAATTTTTTTCATTTATTTTATCTAATTCTAACTATTTAAATTAATCTTAACAGTTTAAATCTATCATCCTCCAATATTACCTGTTAATTAGAGATGATAGGATGTGAGGGAGGCGGAGAATCAAATATTTACATCATCACAAGTAGTAGTAGAACGGGGAAGAAAGAGGAAAATAAACAGCATTGCGCCCTTTGTTGCTCATAAAAATTTAGTGAACTTAGATCGATATGGTCAAAGCATGGCCATGTCATGCTCCAGCAGAAACAAGAAAGAGAACATAGTTTAAGTGTAAAGAAATAAATGGTGAGCAAACACAAGCCCAAAGAAATAAATTGGAGGGAATGCACTTTAACCTTTCATGCCCTCTTGATGGTTTGGCGACATTATTGTCCAGGGAATCATAGAGGAGGACAAACTGGTGACCTTCAATTTGCCGTATTATGCACCTTCCATGGAAGAAGTAAAGGCAGTGATCCATAGGGAAGACCTGTTTGAGTTAGAACAAGCACAGATCTTTGAGGTTAATTGGGACCCGTTTGATGACTCGGATGATGATTCCGCTGCATTCGACAGTATAGTAAGCGGAAAGAACGTCGTAGGATATATGAGAGCAGCGTTTCAACCCTTGATTGCAGAGCATTTCGGGGATGCCATACTGGATGAGTTATTCTCTATATATGCAGCCAATATCTCCAGGCATCTCCTTCAACAGAAAAGCAAGCACTACCAATTTGTCATTTCCTTGAAGAAGAAGAAGAAGAAGAAGAAGAAGGAGGAGGAGGAGGAGGAGGCTGACGGCGATGCTGCTGCTGCTGCTGCTTGGTGAATCTGCAATGCCATGGGAGCAACAGTTGTGACTCAATTACTTTTTATCAGCATGTGTTCAACTCTTTCCAATAGACGTTATAATTGAGCTTATGTAAATCCATAATATTCTTCGTGAGATAGACTGCATTATTATTTTATGAAAATAAAATCAAATCGTGTGACTATCTTTAACAGTTCATTGGGTACTGATATTTCAGTTATTAAGAAACACATGTTTATCTCTTTCTTTTCTATCACAATTTAGTTTGTTATATCCTATTGTGTATATGATCGCATTAAATGATATACAAATATGATCTAAGCTTTAAGCTGGGAGGTGCTACCGTCACGGAAGGACCCGGATCACTGAAATGTACATCTACTGTCTTGTTGCTAGCTGTAGTACACGATGAACACCAAAAAGTGCACAAGTCCGCTCATCTTCGACTTGCATCCCATTAGGGTTTCCTGTAACCTGTGCTGACGACACGACAGCGGAGCCTGGATTGAATTTTAGCGAGTCACTGACAAGGCTGGCTGGCTATGGATCATAAACGTCTCGAAAGCAAACTTAAAGAGGTGGTTGACCGCCACAATACGATCATAAACGTCTTGTTTTGCTGATCGTAGGCTCCGTTGCAACAATGCTACCGATCAGTGGAGGATGTTGCTCCACCGCAGCATTCTTAAAAGTCCAGGGTTGGAATCGGTGTGTGATTCTGACCTATTAAGCAAGGTCTTCAGAGACGGGTTAACCACGGTATTCGTGCAATAATGCTACCGATCGGTGGAGGATGTTGCTCCACTGCAGCAATCTAAAAGTCTAGGGTTGAAATTGGTATGTCTTTCTGACCTCTGACCTACCAAGCAAGCTCTTCAGAGACGGGCTAACCACGGTACTCCTCCTCTCTAATGTCCTTTTATTCTTTATCTACATTGGCGATGCTGCTGTGGTTATATTTCCCTCGAAGAATATCTGCACAACCACATCATCAGTGACATATGTCTTTGACTATGAGATAGATGATGAACAGAAAAGTCCTATAAAAGAATCAGGAATAATCAAATTACAAGTAATAAGAACTAATTGTGGTTCTGATTATGGGATAATGAGCCAGTTAAATGCCTTCTTGTAGACCATATATAGTCGTCCTGCCGTGCAAAAAGCTCTGCGTTCCATGCACCATCGTGTTCTTAGGAAAGGCATGAGCATGAGGGTGGAAGAAGTCCTTCACATGGTTGGAGGGGCTGGGAAAACCAGCTATGCCTCCAATTCTAAGTTTCAGGTGGTTCCTCTTGAACTGTTTGCATGAACTTAAAAGCTTATACTTACGTAGCATTCACCATATCCGATCATGGTTTGCTGACTGCGTCACAGGAGAAGGCACTTCTCTTGACGAAGCCAGTGCTGGACGATGCAATAGGAGGGGTTTACAAGTCGCTACACCCTGCGAAGATGGTGGTCGCCGACTTAGGTTGCTCCTCGGGCTCCAACACTTTCGTGGTGATGTCCGAGGTGCTCCACGTCGTCGGCGACCTACGACGAAGTCTGCAGGAACGTCAGGAGCCACCGGACCGGAGATCCAGTTCTTCTTAAATGACCTTCCGAGGAACGACTTCAATCACGTTTTCCGGTCTCTGGGCGAGTACAAGAGGAAGGTCGAGCAAGAGAAGGGGAATCTGCTGGTGCCCTACTACGTGGTGGGAGTGCCGGGCTCCTTCTACGGCAGGCTTTTCCCACGTCGGAGCGTCCACTTCTTCCACTGTTCTGGATCTCTCAACTGGCTCTCTCAGGTTGACCTCCTCTTAAACGGTAGTATTCAAAGCAGTCGATACTGCTGTCTGATAGCTCATTCTAGCTATCCTGAAACGTCAGGTTCCTCAAGGACTCGACACCGAACGGAGTGCCTCACTCAACAACAAGAACATCTACATTACAGAGACAAGCCCACCGGAGGTTGTGACAGCATATCAACAACAATTCCGACGAGACCTTTCAGAATTTCTCAGGTGTCGGTATGCAGAACTCTGCTACGAAGGCAGACTGGTGATTTCATTTGGAGGCAGGAAAAGTAATTGCCCGACCTACGGACAGATGAGACACCTCTGGGGACTCTTAGCTGAGGCCCTGAATGCCTTGGTGTTAGAGGTAAGAAGTAACATCGATTGATGACATCGTGACAACTGATTCATCGAGTTATTTACGTATCAAATCCAGGGAATGATAGAGGAGGACAAACTGGTAACCTTCAATCTGCCACGTTATTCGCCTTCCATGGAAGAAGTGAAGGCAGTGATCCATGGTGATGGTCTGCTCGATGTAGAAGAAGCACAAGTTTTCGAGGCTAATTGGGACGCGTTCGACGACTCAGACGATGATTCTGCTGCATTCGACAGTGATCTAAGCGGCAAAAACGTGGCAAAATACGTAAGAGCAGCGGTGCAACCATTGATTTCGGAGCAATTCGGCGACGCCATTCTCGATGAGCTGTTCTCTAGATATGCAGCAAATGTTTCGAGGCACCTCCTTCAGCAGAAAACTAAGCATAGCGTGTTTGTCATTTCCTTGAAGAAAAAGAATGAAAGCCATCTCGCTGCTGGTTGATGGACGGACTTGCAATGTGCGTTCGACTCCATACTATTTTGTTGCACTGTATACATCGAAACCTAAGTCTTGTAACTCGTAATATGCCATGTGAACAGCATGCCTTTAGCATCGAATTCTATTAAGGAAGTTGCTTCAGTTGGTGTGCGAGTCTCCTTGCAATCCCAGCAGGAATTCTATTAAGGAGGGCTACATCCTTAGGATGATTGACTCAATCCGGGTGTTGGATTGTTGAGCTAGCTGCATTTGGTCTTCGGGCTTGAGATTGAGCTCAATTTAAGTTTATCAAGATTGAGATTGAATCGAAGTTCAAGTCAAAGTCAAGTTAAGTTGACTTGGACTTCCATTGGAATTTGGTTTGAGTTAAACTTGAGTAAGAATCTGATCCTTGGTTTCGAACTCTAGCTTGATCCTGGTTTAGTTGGATCAAGATCGAATTTGAGTTTCACTTAAACTCCAATTGAATCGTACTAACATCCGATTGAAACTCAGTTGAGTCATACTAATATCTGATTGATATGAAATGTCACTCTCTAGGATTGGTGAGAGAAAATATATAAATTTTTTAGAGTCTATATTGTTGGTATATAAAAGAATTTGTGCTTGAGTGAAAACAAAGATTTTGTAATTAATCTCATACGATAATAACTTAATTTTTCCTTTGTGAATATAAAAAGGAAGCATCGAACCACATTATTCTTATTTTGACTTTTTTTGTATATCTTTTGGTAAATGATTTCTTTATTTATATATATTTTGGTTTTCGAAGTCCTTATTTATAGTGGGTGATATGGTTGAATGTTATGTTCTGCTCCTTGGTTAAATGGAGCGAAATAAGTATATTATTGCAAGTGAAGCTGATTGATTGAAGTGGTATGAACATGTTTTGCACCTGGTGAGATATCATAATTTCTCTGTCTTGAAATAAGATGCCACTAAACAAAGATGTATATATATATATCAATATCAAGCATCACTTTCTATTGACTTCTTCTTTTCCTCCTTGATATTTAGAATGATTTCTATAGGTCTCCTATCTAGAGCTTTGTTACATATAACTATGATGGTCGATTTTGGAGTGATGATACAAGAAGTAGATCACCACAAGTTGGATGATTTACTAGGATTCTTTGGTCATGAATGGATAGGATGAAATTGAAAATATTAAATTTTTATCATAATTGGAACACTATGTGCTGGTCAACAAGCAGATGTGGTTAAGCGAGGTGCTTTAACTCCTGACAGTAATGCTCTAAAGCAAGAGAACATAACTAGCCCATCTGAGAAACCAAAATCAGGCCGTGATCACTTCAGAATTCGACAGGATTCCTTGTCTCATAAACTTAATGCTCTCAAGTTGCGTAGAGAAGGAAAGATAGATGAATCAGAGGCTGAACTTGAATTAGCAAAGGCTTTAGAAAAACAATTGGAAGACTTTGATCAAGGTTCAAGCGCTAACATGACCTTTTCTCGAAATCATGTCAACTGGAAACAAAATGGTAGCCTCTGGATTTCCACCTTTTCTTGAAAGAAGAGAAAACAAAAGCCATGTCAGTGCCATTTTGGCAACTTCATTGATGCTCATGTCTACTATATGGGCACATCAGACCCATATAGGGGTGGTAGATCACCATGGAGGATGAACTGACAATAGATGCACAAAGTGCCATAGCAAGGATTCAAAAGGAGTCTGAATACACACCACCAAGCTTACCGGTGGGTGTTTAACTGTATTTAGATGACCAATATATTGGATAAGTAGTAGAAATATTGAATTGTATGAAGTTTTATATCAGGACATGTTGGATCACTGCCGCGACAGACCGAATTGTTCTTCAAAAAATTTGTTGAAGTTTCAGAGAAAGGTGCCGACTCTTTTGTTAAGCTGTTCAATTACTACACTCTTCTTCTAGAATTAGAAGTAATTCTAATTCTATTTTTTGTTTCTTTAAAGTAGAAACACTAAATTGTGTTGTAATCGTGGACATTTTGATCGAGTTGCTTAAGCTGAACACTGAGACTGCAGTTTGCTTACTAAGAACTGAACCTTCCTGTATCAGTTTGTCGATGATGATGGCAAGTGCTACTTGGAGATCAATTACAGCTTTGACATACGTAGGGAATGGCCATCAACTGGATGAGAATGCTAATTCAGCAGCTTTGAACAAAAATCTGAGAAAATTACAGAAAGAAAAGGCTAAATAACTCATGAGGGAGAATTATCCATCAGTGTGCTTAGTGTACTCTTCTTTATCCTCGTCTTCTGTGATCTCTTGTTTCATTTCCAATGCCAATGTGCAATTCCATTGCATCTGAAGGAACCCATTCCATTGTTTCAACATCATTTCCTTTCTGTGAGATTCAATCATCTGTATATTATTATTAGTTAATTGGTTTCTTCAGTGTGTTGATACATGCATGCCAGTTTTCTGTAGTGTTAGCCATCTTGGTTGGTTCTCATTAATTAAGTGCCTCTCTTTCATTTATTTTATGATGATGATGACATTGTGGTTATATATCATCAGGAGGGATCACTTATTTCATAATGAAGATTTTGATATCTAAAGACTCAGAATTCATTCACCTCTCTTTTTCCTAATTAAGCTGTAATTTATTGCACCTCTTGTTGGAGGTTGTCATCTTATATCAGGTCATTTCAAACTTAGTTCGAAATAATATCCTACAAGTGAGATAGAAAAAGAAGAAATATCCAAAGTACCTTACTCATCTGCAGTAGATAGTTTGATGTATGCTGTAGTTTGTACTATGCCAGATATAGCTCATACAGTTGGAGTTGTCAGTCGATTTCTCTCTAATCCTAGAAAGGAACATTGGGCAGCAGTGAAATGAATATTAAGATATCTAAGAGATACTTTCAGGTTGTGTTTATATTTTAACAGTGATGAACCTGTGCTAGAAGGGTACACAGATGTAGATATGGTAGGTAATACTGATTCCAAGAAGTCCACTTCAGGGTTCTTGATGATATTTGTAGGGGGAGCAATCTCTTAGCAATCAAAGTTACAGAATTGTATTGCTCTATCAATCACATAAGCATAATACATAGCAATTACTGAAGCTTGCAAGGAAGCTTTAAGGAGAAAACATTTCTACAGGAATTGAGCTTGAAACAGGAAGGATGTACTATTTACTGTGATAGTCAGAGCACTATTCACCTCTCTAAGAATTCAACATATCATTCTAGATCCAAACATATTGATATGAGATATCATTGAATTCGTGATGTGCTTGAGATGAAAGAATTACAGTTGGAAAAAGTGTATACCAATGAGAATGGTTCAGATATGTTGACAAAGTTTTTGCCTAAGGAGAAGCTTGAAGCATGTAGGTGAAGAGCGGACTTAGTACAGCCCACCATATGAGTTAGAAGGGTAGAATTATTGGGTTCAACCTATATGTGGGCTTAGATAATTAGGCCTTTTGAGCCCAAAGGTGAGAGAGAGAGAGAGAGAGAGAGAGCGAGCAGCGAGCTCGTGCAACGCATGCAGTAGTGGCGATGCGCAGAGAGAGGAAAGAGAGAGGGAGAAAAACTAGAGAGAAAGATTAGGATATTGAGTTTTCTACTTGACGATCAGTGGCCAAACGTTGTCAGTTTTGACCCAAATTTTATACGGAGAATCCTTGCAATAAACTTTACAATTCTAATAGTGTTGATCTATGATTTACCCTCTCTGAGGTACTTTTCTGCTATACCCATTTTTATGAGATATAGAATTCTCTTTTGATGAGATCCATCTATATGATGAAGATATGCTATTCTTGAGCTAAGATCTATATTCTTGATTTTATTGTGATCCTCTGGTTATTTTAGAGAAAATTTACTGTAAACCTATTATCATTATTATTGATAGTGAAAGTTTGAGGTGGACTATGGTCTCATTGTTTTTCTTATATTTGATTTTCTATATTAAAAATTTGATCTCACTGTTGATATTTACATTTTGATATCAAATTAATATTTTGACGAGTAACTCATTTTTTTATTAAAAAAAGGAAAAGAATTATTAATCTTATCATTTTTCTTTTTGGCTAAAGTTTTCTCGACCTCCCTCGAGAAAACTGTACAGAAGGGCAATCTGTACCTTCCATCACAGGTCAAATTAAAGGGGATGCGAAGTAGTGATGAGAGCGTGTTCCCGTTTCTTTCCTAGCTATTAAGATGCCAACGAAGACTGATAACGACGAAGCAGGAGCACAGCTGAAACACGAGGAGATGATGTGTTTCTCTGAAGCTGTCTTGGTGGTGTACCTCCATGCATTCATTTACTATCGTCCAGCCATGCCACCGTCTCCTTTAACTTAGTGCGGACAGTGACATACAAACAACCTTCTTGGTGGTACCTTCGTTCATTCATTTACTATTTTCCATCTCCTTTGACTTTGTTAATATTGTCACAGAAAATGGTGTTATTGCTTTCTATGTATTCTCCGAAGCATGTTACAGTTTCTGCACAACCACAGTGGTCCGGTCCTTCTTATAGGCTATTTATAATCATGGTGCTCGGAACTTGGTTTTCAAAGGGAGAGAGAGAGAGAGAGAGAGAGAGAGATGGGCAAGAGGATAGAAGGAATCCTTCACATGGTCGGAGGAGCTGGGGATACCAGCTACGCCTCCAATTCTAAGTTTCCGGTAGTGTTGAACACCCCAACTGTTTGCATGAACTTAAACAACTTACACTTGCGTAGGCGTCAGCATATCTGATCATTGGTTTGCTAACTGCGTCCCAGGAGAAGGTACTTCACATGGCGAAGCCAATACTGGAGGAGGCAATAGGAGGGGTTTACATGTCGCTGCTCCCCGAGAGGATGGCGGTGGTCGACTTAGGTTGTTCCTCGGGCCCTAACACTTTGGAGGTGGTCTCCGAGGTGCTCGACGTGATTGGCAAGCTACGGCGGAGCCTGGGACGCCAGGAGATGCCGGAGATCCTGTTCTTCTTGAATGACCTCCCGGGGAATGACTTCAATCACGTCTTCCGGTCTCTGGGAGATTACAAGAGGAAGGTCGAGGAGGAGAAGGGGAATCTGCTGGTGCCATACTACGTCGTGGGAGTTCCAGGCTCCTTCTACGGCAGGCTTTTCCCTTGTCAAAGTGTCCACTTCTTCAACGCTTCCTGTTGTCTCAACTGGCTCTCTCAGGTTGCCTTCCTCTTAATAAATGACAATTGCTAAACTATTATTATCTGAATTCTACTTGTTTTCTTTGTTTTTTTCTTAAAGCGGCTATGATTGCTACGGTTAATTAACTACCGATAACTAAACAAATTCTCTGAAATGCTCAGTCAGTTCATCAGCATGGTTAACCTCATAACGAAAAGGAAGACTGCTTGAAACTTCACACAAAACATATGTTACTTTTTGTTTGCTAAGGCAAACTTACTTTTAATTCTGAAAATATCAGGTTCCTGAAGGTGAACAGGGAGTTCTACTCAACAATAAGAACATCTATGTTGCAGAGACAAGCCCACTGGACGTTGTGAAAGCATATCAAGACCAACGCCAAAGAGACTTGTCAGAGTTCCTTCGGTGCCGTCATGCAGAACTAAGCTACGGAGCAAGAATGGTATTGTCATTTGTAGGAAGGAAACGGAGTTATCCACCCTGGGGAGACATGGGATACCTTTTCGGCCTGTTAGCCGAAGCCCTGAGTGCTTTGGTGTCACAGGTACCTTTCTCTTCTTTTCTTCTTCTTCACGTAGTTGTTAGTATCCTTCCTAGATTCATGTTTATTGCATGGTCTACTCTTCTTTATCTTACAGCAAAGTTGAATATGGTAAAACACAAAAAGGAATAAAAGAATTAAAAAGATTAAACCAAATGGTTTCATTTCAGGAGAGATATTTATAGTGGCTTTTCTGCATAACTTTAGGAAGAAACGAAAAAAAATAGTAAACGGAACCAAGAGTATTTTAAATACCTAGTGTTTTGGATTAACACATATTTATATGGACTAAAAGATATAGTATAAGTACTTTTAAAATAATAAAAAAATCTATCATATGTCAATAAATTATTTCACCCTAGTCTATTTATTTAAATCTAATTTTTTATGTTTTATTTTATCTTATTCTAATTATATGAATTAATCTTAACACACTCTCTTAATTCAAATAGTTGTAACTAAAAATTATCTTCGGAATAATTTTTTTCTTTCCCCAAAGCTTTTACAAAGATATTGACAAACTAGTCTTTGGTGTTGAATCCATCGTTTTTGCATCTTTAACTTTCTTCAGAGTTTTTACTTTCCTCGTAAAACTTGTTAGAACCACTATTGTCTTTTAATGCTTAAGACTTCTTAGTTTGTTACCCTTTTGAATATTCATCATTGAAACTTTCTTCAGAGTTATCATCCTCATCTTCATCATTGCTGATGCTCTCCTTTTTTATAACCTTTATAATTGGTTTATCAATAGTAGATAGAATAGAATATGAAACTTTTCATTTCTTGAATTATGACTCATCATTGCTTTCATTAGAATTTTCATCAATTTTAGTCTTATTTTGAGGCATCTTCTTATCAGTTTGAATTTTATAGGATTCATCACATGAGATAGTTTATATAGACTCACAAAAATTTAGATGATCATAGCTTTTATGCTATAATGTCGATTCATCAATAACATTATATAAGAAAAAATCTGAAAATAATAAGGAAAATACTTTAGTTTTTGTCATCCTCATAGTTGCTATTAATAAGGAAAATTAAATATTTTTCATCATAAAAAATAACATAATATCATTTCTCATTAATTGCCTTGTACTAATGAGATTTTATTTTGAACTAGGAATAAACATCATATCATCAATAAATTTTTTACTAGATTTGGTGTTCACATTAATTATTTATTTTTTACTAAAAGTCTTTGAAGCAAACTTTTATCCCCTCTCATATGATTACTGTATCGACTATCCAAAAACTAAATAGAATATTCTTTATCAAATATTATACAGAAAATATTTTCTTCATCCTTTTTTTCATCATTATTTTCTTATAATAGTTTGTTTAATTTTTATTCCAACAGTCCTTTTCAAGATGGCCATATTTTTCATAGTAAGAACAAAGAGGAATATTTGGATTTTTATTTTTGAACCAACAATCTTTTTCAGTATGTGTAATTTTTTTGCAACAAAAATATCGATGGATTTCTTTGTTACCTTTGTTTGGGTTCCTCTCTGACCCTTATTTAATTGATCATGACCTCTATTATTTTGATCTCTCCATTAAGATCTAACTATTGAATTTTTCTTTTTGTCATTCTTGTGATCTATCTTTATTTGAAGAGCATATTCTACAATTAAAAGGCAGCCCATTAATTCATCAATAGATAATATATTTGTATCTTTAGCTTCTTCGACACTTGGAGAAATTATATCAAATTTTGAAGATAAATTTCGTGTAACCTTTTCTACTACAATTTAATCTTTTAGATTTTTATCATAAGATCTCATTTGATTTATAATAGAAGATATTTTTTTGAAGAAATAGTAGTAAATTCAGAATCTTTCATTATATGAGTTTCGAATTCACGTCGAAGAATTTGAAGTTTTAAAATGTTTACTTTGTTTGTGCCTCCAAACATACCTTTTAATATTTTTCAGACTTCTATTGATGTTGATGCCATCATGATTCAAGGAAATAGGCAATCATCTATTGTTTATTATAACATTTAGAGGGCTTTTGCATCTTTCTGTATATTCTCATTCATATGATATTTTTTATCTTTAGCGATATTAAAATTATGTAGATCATACTTAACAAAATCATCTTTTTCCAAATTCCATAATCCTTGTAAGATGAATAAAGTTTTCATCTTAACAACCCAAAATTGACAATTATCATATTTGAAGATAGAGAGAAGTTGATTAAAAATACTTACTCTAATGCTTCGGTGTTGCTATCATATTTTTTATGATAGCAAATAATTATCATATTTTTTATCATCCTCATAGTTGCTATCGATTTTTTATTTTTTATCATAAAAAATATCATAATATCCTTTCTCATCAGTTGCCCTATACTAATGCGATTTTATTTTAAACTAAGAATAAACATCACATCATTAATAATTTTTTTTACTAAATTTGGTGTTCAAAGAAACTGGTCATTTTCCTTCCACTTAAACCTTACTATCATTTCTCGTATGCACTATAGATTTGATTGAATTATCAAATCTTTGAAACAAACTTTTATCCCATATCATATAATTACAATATCCACTATCCAAAAATAAACAAATGTAGAATATTCATCATAAGATTTTATAAAGAAAACATTTTCTTAATCTATTTTTTCATCATTATTTTTCTCATGATAATTTGTTTTGTTTTTATTCCAAAAATCTTTTTCAAGATTGTCACATTTTTATAGTAAGAATAGAGAGGAACATTTGAATTTTTATTTTTGTACTAACAAATATTTTTAGTATGTCCTTTTTTTTTACAACAAAAACATCAATGGGTTTCTTTGTTACCTTTGTTCGAGTTCCTTTGACCCTTATTTAATTGATCATAACCTCTGCTATTTTGATCTCTCCCTTGAGATCCCGCTTTTGAAATTTTCTATTAGTCATTCTTTTGATCTATTTTCATTTAAAGAACATGTTCTAAAGTTTCATCGAAAGATCGATTTACTTTTTATTCATGAATTAAAAGAGAATCCATTAATTCATCAATCGATAGTATACTTTTATCCTTTTCTTCTTCTATATCAATAGAAATCATATCAAATTTTGGAGATAAACTTCATATAACATTTTCTAGTACAGCTTGAACTTTTAGATTTTCGCCATAATCTCATTTGTTTCATAATAGAAGATATTTTTTAGAAGAAATCAATGATAGATTTGGAATCTTTCATTATAGGAGTTTCAAATTCACGTTGAAGAATTTGAAGCTTTGAAATTTTTACCTTATCTATGCCTTCAAGCACACTTTTTAATATTTTCCAAGCTTCTAATGATGTTGATGCCATCATGATTCAGAAAAATAGAGAAGTATTTATTATTTATTATAGCACATAAAGGGATTTTGCATCTTTTTATATATATTCTCATTGATCTGATATATTTGATTTTTAGTAATATTAGAATCCTGTATATCATACTTTAAAAAATTATCTTCTACCAAACTCCACAATTCTTATGAGATAAATAAAGTTTTCATTTTAACAGCCCAAAATTGTTAATTATCATATTTGAAGATAGAGAAAAGTTTATTAGGAACACTTACTCAAATGCTTATCATTTTTTTTTTCTGGATCTATTAGCCTTCTTTCTTTTCAATTGATGTACTTCTATTGATATTTTTTGAATCAAGCTTTGATACCATACTGTTGACTTTCCTGTAAAACTTCAAGAAGAAAGGAAAAAAATAATAGAAGGAACTATGAGTAATTTCAATATGTAGTATTTTGGATTGATCCAAGAACACATATTTATATTGACTAAAAGATAAAATATAAGTTTTTTAAAATAATAAAAAAATATCATACCTCAATAAATCTTTTTATCATAATCTATATATTTAAATCTAAATATTTTTTATTTATTTTATCTAATTCTAACTAATTAAATTAATCTTAACTGTTTAAATCCATCATCCTCCAATATTACCTGTTAATTAGAGATGATAGGATGTGAGAGTGGTGGAGAATCAAATATTTACATCATCACAAGTAGTAGTAGAACGGGGAAGAAAGAGGAAAATAAACAGCATTGCACCCTTTGTTGCTCATAAAAATTTAGTGGACTTAGATCGATATGGTCAGAAGCATCGCCATTGTTAGAATTAAACTTGTTCAAGTGTCATAAAAAGGTTCATTGTATCAAGTGGGAGAATTATTATATCAAGAAGAAAAAATTGATTAAAAGTCTATAGAAGGATAAGTCAAATTGGTTATTGGTTCTTGAAAGGGTTTCTTGAAAGAGAAGATTCATCTTGAATATAATTAATATAATGTATCTTTGGGGACTATATAAACCCCATATGTTGGGTCATGAGGGTAATAGAGTTTCTGAAATTGTAAAAGTATTTTTCTTGAGAGAAATATAGAAGATTGAAGCTTGTAATACTCTTCCTCTATTTGATATCTCTATCCTCTCTTCCTATCAACATCAACATTTGGTATCAGAGTCAAGTTATGGCCTCTTCCTCAAGTGTCATCCAACTCCAGATCCCTAAATTGACAAAAGAAAATTATGACATATGGTGTATCCAAATGAAGGTTCTTCTAGGCTCCCAAGATGTATGGGAGTTTGTAGAAGATGAATTTGCTGAACCAAGTCCAGCAGAAGAAGGAGCAATGAATGCAGAAGGAAGAAAACAACTCAAAGAAAGAAGGAAGAAGGAGAAAAAGGCTTTGTTCACAATCTACCAAGGCCTTGATGATACAATGTTCGAGATCATCGCTCCAGCAAATACTTCAAAGGAGGCTTAGGAAATGCTTCAAAGAGCATTCAGTGGTGTTGATAAGGTAAAGAAACTTCGTCTACAAGTTTTACGAGCCGAGTTTGAGAAATTACAACAAGGTAATTCTGAAACCATTTCTGATTACTTCTCAAAAATCATTTCTATTGTTCATCAAATGAGACGTAATGGTGAACAAGTAAATGATCAGAGAGTAATAGAAAAAATATTGAGATCTCTAGATCCGAAATTTGATTTTATTGCTATTGCGATCGAAGAATCTAAAGATTTGGAAAAAATGTCTTTAGAAAAACTTATGGGTTCCCTTCAAGTTCATGAACAAAGGATTACAAAAAGAGGAGAAGACAAAACTATAGAGCAAGCATTACAAACAAAGCTTACTCTTGAAAATAAACGAGAATCAAATTCTCAAAGAAGAAGAGGACGAGGACAAAGAGGAAGAGGAGGTAGAAATCAGACCAATCAAGAATCTCCAAACATTAAAGGTGATGGAGAAAATTCTAGCCAAAGAGGCCGAGGTTATGGTCGAGGACGTGGCCGAGGCCGTGGACATGGCAGAAACTCTAAAAGGTCTGAAATACAATGTTACGTTTGTAAAAGATATGGGCATTATTCTTATGAATGTTATTATAATCTTAATAATCAAGGTGACAAGGCAAATTTTGTTGAGGAAGAAAAGAACGTAAATCAAGTTTTATTAATGAGTTATGATAATTTAAAAGATGATCAATCTATGATATGGTATCTAGATATAAGAGCTTCAAATCATATGTGTGGCATCAAAGAGCTATTTTCAGAAATAGATACAAGTTATTCCGGGAACATTACATTTGGTAATTTGTCTCAAAGACCAGTAAGAGGCAAAGGTAAAATTCTCCTTGAACTTAATAATGGCAAGGAAGTATGTATTTCAGATATTTATTATGTTCCGGATATGAAAAATAATATTTTAAGCTTGGGACAATTACTTGAAAAAGGTTATGAAATTGAGATGAAAGATATGGCTCTCTCAATTCGTGATAAGAATAAAATACTGATATCACATGTGAAAATGACAAAGAATAGAATGTTTCCTCTTCATTTAAGTATTTTTGATCAATCAAATTGTTTTAAAGCTGATATTGAGGATATTTCTACACTTTGGCATCTTAGATATGCTCACTTAAATTTTGAGGCTTTGAAACTTCTAGAGAAGTATAATATGGTGACAGGAATGCCAAAAATTGATCGCCCAGCAAAATTGTGTGAAGTATGTGTCATGGGTAAGCAAGAAAGAAAGCCTTTCAAAGTGAGAAGGACAAAAAAAGCATGGAATCGACTTGATCTAGTGCACTCAGATGTTTGTGGCCCTATCAATCCAGTATCACTTGGAGGAAGCAAGTATTTTCTTACCTTCACTGATGATCATAGTGGAAAAACTTGGGTTTATATGTTAAAAGAAAAGAAAGAAGTTTTAAGCAAATTCAAAGAATTTAAGGATTTGGTTGAAAGACAAAGTTGTTGTAAGATTAAATGTTTAAGAACAGATAGGGGTGGTGAATATATATCAAATGAATTTGAAAGTTTTTGTAGAAATAATGAAATTCTACATCAATTCACCATGCCATACACACCTCAACAAAATGGTGTCTCAGAAAGAAAAAATAGGACTATCCTTAATATGGTCCGATGTATGTTAAAGGAAAGAAAAATTCCTAAAGAATTTTGGGGTGATGTTGTTGCTTGTGCAGTTTATTTGCTTAACAGGTTTCCGACAAAGCGAATTGGTAATGTTACACCAGAAGAAGCATGGAGCTTACAAAAACCAAGAATTGATCATTTGAGGATTTTTGGAAGTGTTGCATTTGCCAAGATACCAGAAGAAAAAAGAACAAAATTGGAGGATAAAAGTCAGAAATGCATTTTGCTAGGTTATCCAGAAAATTCCAATGGTTACAAACTCTACAATCCTATCACAAATAAAGTTGTGATGTCAAGAGATGTTGAGTTTGATGAACAACAGATTTGGAACCGGAAAAGTGATGAGCAGCATAAGAAAGCTGTAGTTTCAGAAGAAGATGATATAATACAAGCAAGCACCGAAGTTGCTTTGCCAGAATCATCACCTAGATCAGCTAGGTCACATGATTTAAGAAGTCCAATTATAAGAAGGACAAGACCGATTCAGGACCTATATGATGTGACTCGAAGAATTAATACTAACAACGATGAACTTTCTTTATTTTGTCTTTTTGTAGGATATGATCTATTAACCTTCGAAGAAGCTTATAGAGATGAAAAATGGCGACAAGCTATAAATGAAGAGATTCATGCAATTAACAAAAATAATACATGGGAGCTTACTACACTTCCAGAAGACCACCAAGCTATCGGTGTTAAGTGGATTTTCAAAACAAAAAGAAATGTAAAAGGAGAGGTGGAAAAATACAAGGCTAGATTGGTTGCAAAGGGACATAAACAACAATATGGGATTGACTATGAAGAAGTATTTACGCCAGTTGCTCGATTGGAGATAGTAAGATTACTTATCTCTCTAGCAGCTCAAATGAAATGGAAGATTTTACAAATGGATGTCAAATCAGCATTTCTTAATGGAGTTCTTGAAGAAGAGGTATATATTCAACAACCCCCTGGTTTTATTATTCAAGAACAAGAAGACAAAGTATACAAATTAAAGAGAGCTCTTTATGGGCTTAAACAAGCCCCACGAGCATGGAATTCTCGAATAGATACTTATTTTATTCAAAATGGTTTTTCTAAATGTTCACATGAACATGCTCTCTATACAAAATCTAACTCTAATGGAGATATCTTGTTTGTATGCCTGTACGTAGATGATTTAATATTTACAGGCAATAGTAGCTCCATGATTATAGATTTTAAGCACTTTATGAAAAAGGAGTTTGAGATGACCGACTTGGGCTTAATGACTTATTTCCTTGATATCGAAGTTATACAAGATAATGAAGGAATTTTTATCTCATAAGAAAATTATGCAAAGGAGGTTTTAAATAAGTTTTCCATGGAAGATTGTCATCCTACGGATATGGCACCAAGTTGACCAAGGAAGGTGAAGGTAAATACATTAATCCAACTTATTATAAAAGTCTAGTTGGATGTTTAATATATTTGACATGCACTCGACCTGATATACTATTTGGAGTTGGTTTAATAAGTAGATTTATGGAAGTTCCAAAGACATCTAATTTAAATGTCGCTAAAAGAATTTTGCGATATATCAAAGGAACAATTGGGTTGGAATGTTCTATTCAACATCTAAAAAGTTGGAGCTCATTGGATATAGTGACAGTGATTGGGCCGGAAGCTACGATGATCGGAAGAGTACAACTGGATTTGTATTTTATTTTGGTGATGCTACATTCACTTGGTCTTCAAAAAAACAATGAATCGTTGCTCTATCAAGTTGTGAAGCAGAATATATAGCAGCTTCTTCTAGTGTTTGTCATACAATTTGGTTAAAAAGATTACTCCAAGAACTTCATATGCCACAGGAGAAGTCAACCAAGATTTATGTTGATAACAAATCAGCTATTGCCTTAGCCAAGAATCCAGTCTATCATGAAAGATCGAAGCATATTGATACAAGATTTTATTTTATAAGAGATCATATCAAAAATAAAATAAAGAAGTGGAGATACATCATGTCAAAACAAGTGAACAAGTGGCTGATATACTCACAAAACCTCTTAAATTTGAAATATTTCAACAACTTCGAAGGAAACTTGACATGCTGGATGAAACAATTTTAAGAGGGGAGAATGTTGGAATTAAACTTGTTCAAGTGTCATAAAAAGGTTCATTGCATCAAGTGGGTGAATTATTACATCAAGAAGAAAAAATGGATTAAAAGTCTATAGAAGGATAAGTCAAATTGGTTATTGGTTCTTGAAAGAGTTTCTTGAAAGAGAAGATTCATCTTGAATACAATTAATATAATGTATCTTTGGGGACTATATAAACCCCATATGTTGGGTCATGAGGGTAATAGAGTTTCTGAAATTATAAAAATATTTTTCTTGAGAGAAATATAGAAGATTGAAGCTTGTAATACTCTTCCTCTATTTCATATCTCTATCCTCTCTTCCTATCAACATCAACAGCCATGTCATGCTCCGGCAGAAACAAGAAAGAGAACATAGTTTGGCACTTTAACCTTTCATACCCTACTGCTGGACAGTATCTCTTGATGGTTTGGCGACATTATTGTCCAGGGAATCATAGAGGAGGACAAACTGCTGACCTTCAATTTGCCGTATTATGCACCTTCCATGGAAGAAGTAAAGGCAGTGATCCATAGGGAAGACTTGTTTGATTTAGAACAAGCACAGATCTTTGAGGCTAATTGGGACCCGTTTGATGATTCCGCTGCATTCGACGGTATAGTAAGCGGAAAGAACGTCGCAGGAAATGTGAGAGCAGCGTTTCAACCCTTGATTGCAGAGCATTTCAGGGAAAGAACGTCCCAGTCCTTCCATGAAGGTAGCACCTCCCAACTTAAAGCTTAGATCATATTTGTATATCATTTAATGTGATCATAGACACAAGAGGATACAACAAACTAAATTGTGATAGAAAAGAAATAGATAGATATGTGTTTCTTAATAACTGAAATATCGGTACCCAATGAACTGTTAAAGATAGTCACACGATTTTATTTTATTTTCAGATAATAATAATGCAGTCTATCTCACGAAGAATATTATGGGTTTACATAAGCTCAATTATAACGTCTATTGGAAAGAATTGAACACATGCTGATAAAGAGTAATTAAATCACAAATGTTGCTCCCATGGCATTGCAGATTCACCAAGCCGCAGCACCATCCCCGTCATCCGCCTCCTTCTTCTACTTCTTCTTCAAGGAAATGACAAATACGTAGTGCTTACTTTTCTGTTGAAGGAGATGCCTGGAGACATTGGCTGCATATATAGAGAATAACTCATCCAGTATGGCATCCCCGAAATGCTCTGCAATCAAGGGTTGAAACGCTGCTCTCATATATCCTGCGACGTTCTTTCCGCTTACTATACTGTCGAATGCAGCGGAATCATCATCCGAGTCATCAAACGGGTCCCAATTAGCCTCAAAGATCTGTGCTTGTCCTAAATCAAACAGGTCTTCCCTATGGATCACTGCCTTTACTTCTTCCATGGAAAGTACATAATACGGCAAATTGAAGGTCACCAGTTTGTCCTCCTCTATGATTCCCTGGACAATAATGTCACCAAACCATCAAGAGGGTATGAAAGGTTAAAGTGCATTCCCTCCAATTTATTTCTTTGGGATTGTGTTTGCTCATTATTTATTTCTTTACACTTGAACTATGTTCTCTTTCTTGTTTCTGTTGGAGCATGACATGGCCATGCTTCTCACCAGATCGATCCAAGTCCACTAAATTTTTATGAGCAAGAAGGGTGCAATGCTGTTTATTTTCCTCTTTCTTCCCCGTTGTACTACTACTTGTGATGATGTAAATATTTGATTCTCCACCTCCCTCACATCCTATCATCTCTAATTAACAGGTAATATTGGAGGATGATGGATTTAAACTGTTAAGATTAATTTAAATAGTTAGAATTAGATAAAATTAATGAAAAAATTAGATTTAAATATATAGATTAGGATAAAAAGATTTATTGAGGTATGATATTTTTTATTATTTTAAAACACTTGTATTTTATCATTTAGTCAATATAAATATGTGCTCTTGGAACAATCCAAAATACTGCATATTGAAATTATTCATAGTTCCTTCTACTAGTCTTTTTTCTTGAAGTTTTACAAGAAACGTCAACAATATGGTATCAGAGCCTGATTCAAAGAATATCAATACAAGTAAATCAAAAGAAGGCTAATAGATCCAGAAAAAAAAAATTGACAAGCATTCGAGTAAGTGTTCCTAATCAACTTTACTCTATCTTCAAATATGATAATTAACAATTTTGGGTTGTTAAGATGAAAACTTTATTTATCTCACAAGGATTGTGGAATTTGGTAGAAGATGATTTTTTAAAGTATGATCTACATGATTCTAATATTACTAAAAATCAAAGATATCATATGAATGACAATATATACAAAAAGATGCAAATGCCCTTTACATGCTATAATAAATAATAGATAATTCTCTTTTTTCCTTAATCATGATGGTATCAACATCATTAGAAGCCTAGAAAATATTAAAAAGTGTGCTTGATGGTGTATATAAGGTAAAAATTTCAAAGCTTCAAATTCTTCAATGTGAATTTGAAACTTTTATGTTGAAAGATTCTGAATCTATCATTGATTTCTTCTAAAAAATATCTTCTATTATGAATCAAATGAGATATTATGGTGAAAATCTAAAAGATCAAGCTATAGCAGAAAATGTTATATGAAGTTTATCTCCAAAATTTGATATGATTTCTATTGATATAGAAGAAGATAATGATAAAAGTATACTATCGATTGATGAATTAATGGGCTCTCTTTTAATTCATAAACAAAAGGTAAATAGATCTTCAAATGAAACTTTAGAACATGCTCTTCAAATAAAAATAGATCAAAAAAATGATCAAAAGAAAATTTCAAAAGCTAGATCTCAAGGGAGAGATCAAAATAGTAGAGGTTATGATCAATTAAATGACGGTCAGAGGAACTCGAACGAAGATAACAAAGAAATCCATTGATATTTTTGTTGTAAAAAAAATTGGACATACTAAAAAAATTGTTGGTACAAAAATAAAAATTCAAATGTTCCTCTCTACTCTTACTATAAAAATGTGACCATCTTGAAAAAGATTGTTGGAATAAAAATCAAACAAATTATTATGAGAAAAATAATGATGAAAAAAGAGATTAAGAAAATATTTTCTTTATAATATCTTACGATGAATATTCTATATTTGTTTATTTTTGGATAGTGGATGCAGTAATCATATAAAAGGAGACAAAAGTTTGTTTTAAAGATTTGATAATTCAATCAAATATATAGTGCATATGAGAAATGATAGTAAGGTTCAAGTGGAAGGAAAAGAACCGGTTGCTATGAACACCAAATTTAGTAAAAAAATTATTAATTATGTGATGTTTATTCTTGGTTTAAAATAAAATCTCATTAGTATAGGACAACTAATAAGAAAGGATATTATGTTATTTTTATAATAAAAAATTAAAAAATTGATAGCAACTATGAGGATTATAAAAAATATGATAATTATTTGCTATCATAAAAAATATGATAGCAATATTGAAGCATTAGAGTAAGTGTTCCTAACCAACTTCTCTCCGTCTTCAAATATGATAATTATCAATTTTGGGTTGTTAAGATGAAAACTTTATTTATCACATAAGGATTATGAAATTTGGTAAAAGATGATTTTGTTAAGTATGATCTATATAATTCTAATATTACTAAATATCAAAGATATCAGATGAATGAGAATATACAGAAAGATGCAAAAGTCCTCTATATTTTACAATAAATAATAGATGATTCCCTATTTCCTTATCATGATGGCATCAACATCAATAAAAGTCCAAAAAATATTAAAAGGTGTGTTTGGAGGCATAGACAAGGTAAAAATTTTAAAGCTTCAAATTCTTCGACATGAATTTGAAACTCATATGATGAAAGATTCTGAATTTACTACTATTTCTTCTAAAAAATATCTTTTATTGTGAATCAAATGAGATCTTATGGTAAAAATCTAAAAGATTAAACTATAGTAGAAAAAGTTATACGAAGTTTATCTCCAAAACTTGATATAATTTCTACTGATGTAGAAGAAGCTAAAGATACAAATATATTATCTATCGATGAATTAATGGGTCTCCTTTTAATTCATGAACAAAAAGTAAATAGATCTTTAGATAAAATTGTAGAACATGCTCTTCAAATGAAAATAGATCACAAACGACAAAAAGAAAAATTCAAAAGTTACATCTTAATGGAGAGATCAAAATAGTAGAGGTCATGATCAATTAAATAAGGGTTAGAGAGGAACTCGAATGAAGGTAACAAAGAAACCCATCGATGTTTTTGTTGCAAAAATATTACATATATTGAAAAATATTGTTGGTTCAAAAATAAAAATCTAAATGTTCCTCTCTGCTTTTACTATAAAAATATGGCCATCCTGAAAAGGACTATTGGAATAAAAATTAAACAAACTATTATAAGAAAATAATAATGAAAAAAGGGATGAAGAAAATATTTTCTGTATAACATCTGATAAAGAATATTCTATTTAGTTTTTGGATAGTGGATACAGTAATCATATGAGAGGGGATAAAGGTTTGTTTCAAGATTTGATAATCTTAAACACCAAATCTAGTAAAAAAATTATTGATACTATGATGTTCATTCCTAGTTTAAAATAAAATCTCATTAGTATAGGGCAATTAATGAGAAAATGATATTATGTTATTTTTTATGATAAAAAAATATTTAATTTTCCTTATTAATAGCAACTATGAGGATGAAAAATGTTTAATAGCAACAAAAACTAAAGTATTTTCCTCATTATTTTCAGATTTTTTCTTACATAATGTTATTTATGAATCGACATTATAGCATAAAAGCTATGATCATCTAAATTTTTATGAATCTATATAAACTATCTCATATGACGAATTCTATAAAATTCAAACTAATAAGAAGATGCCTCAAAATAAGACTAAAATTGATGAAAATTGTAATGAGAGCAATGATGAATCATAATTCAAGAAGTGAAAAGTTTCAGTTCCATCTACCATTGGTAAACCTATTATAAAGACTGCAAAAAAGGAGAGTACCAGCAATGATGAAAATGAGGATGATAGCTCTAAAGAAAATTTCAATGATGAATATTCAAAAGGGCAACAAACATAGAAGTTTTAAACATCAAAAGACAATAGTGGTTCTGACAAGTTTTCTAAGGAAAGTAAGGATAAAGAACTATTGAAAACTCTAAAGAAGATTAAAGATACGAAAATGATGGATGCAACGTCGAAGACTAGTTTGTCGATATCTTCGTAAAAGCTTTGGGAAAAGAAACAAATTATTCTGAAGATAATTTTAAGTTACAACTATTTGAATTAAGAGATCGTGTTAAGATTAATTCATATAGTTAGAATTAGATTAAAAAAATATATATATAATTAGATTTAAATAAATAGATTAGGATGAAATAATTTATTTACATATGATAGATTTTTTTGATTATTTTAAAAGTACTTATACTATATCTTTTAGTCAATATAAATATGTATTCTTAGATCAATCCAAAACACTATAGATTTAAAATACTCTTGGTTCCTTTTACTATTTTTTTTATGTTTCTTCCTAAAGTTATGCAGAAAAGCCACTATAAATATCTCTCCTGAAATGAAACCATTTGGTTTAATATTTTTAATTATTTTATTCCTTTTTCTGTTTTACCATATTCAACTTTGCTGTAAGATAAAGAAGAGTAGACCATGCAATAAACATGAATCTAGGAAGGATACTAACAAGTGCGTGAAGAAGAAGAAGAAGAAGAAGAAGAGAAAGGATATTAACCTGTGACACCAAAGCACTCAGGGCTTCGGCTAACAGGCCGAAAAGGTATCCCATGTCTCCGGAGGGTGGATAACTCCCTTTCCTTCCTAGATATGACAATACCATTCTTGCTCCGTAGCTTAGTTCTGCATGACGGCACCGAAGGAACTCTGACAAGTCTCTTTCGTGTTGGTCTCGGTATGCTTTCACAACTTCCAGTGGGCTTGTCTCCGCAATGTAGATGTTCTTATTGTTGAGTAGAACTCCCTGTTCACCTTCAGGAACCTGATATTTTCAGAATTAAAATTAAGTTTGCCTTAGCAAACGAAAGTAACATGTGTTTTGTATGATGTTTCAAGCAGTCTTCCATTTCTTTATGAGGTTAACCATGCATGTTGATGAAGTGAGTTAGCATTTCAGATAATTTATTTGGCTATTAGTAGTCAATTAACTGTAGCAATCATAGCCACTTTAAGAAAAAAACAAAGAAAACAAGTAGAATTCAGATAATAATAGTTTAGCAATTGTCATTTATTAAGAGGAAGGCAACCTGAGAGAGCCAGTTGAGACAACAGGAAGCGTTGAAGAAGTGGACACTTTGACAAGGGAAAAGCCTGCCGTAGAAGGAGCCTGGAACTCCCACGACGTAGTATGGCACCAGCAGCTTCCCCTTCTCCTCCTCGACCTTCCTCTTGTAATCTCCCAGAGACCGGAAGACGTGATTGAAGTCATTCCCCGGGAGGTCATTCAAGAAGAACAGGATCTCCGGCATCTCCTGGCGTCCCAGGCTCCGCCGTAGCTTGCCAATCACGTCGAGCACCTCGGAGACCACCTCCAAAGTGTTAGGGCCCGAGGAACAACCTAAGTCGACCACCGCCATCCTCTCGGGGAGCAGCGACATGTAAACCCCTCCTATTGCCTCCTCCAGTATTGGCTTCTCCATGTGAAGTACCTTCTCCTGGGACGCAGTTAGCAAACCAATGATCAGATATGCTGACGCCTACGCAAGTGTAAGTTGTTTAAGTTCATGCAAACAGTTGGGGTGTTCAACACTACCGGAAACTTAGAATTGGAGGCGTAGCTGGTATCCCCAGCTCCTCCGACCATGTGAAGGATTCCTTCTATCCTCTTGCCCATCTCTCTCTCTCTCTCTCTCTCACTCTCTCTCTCTTTGAAAACCAAGTTCCGAGCACAATGATTATAAATAGCCTATAAGAAGGACCGGACCACTGTGGTTGTGCAGAAACTGTAACTTGCTTCGGAGAATACATAGACAGCAAAAACACCATTTTCTGTGACAGTATTAACTAAGTCAAAGGAGATGGAAAATAGTAAATGAATGAACGAAGGTACCACCAAGAAGGTTGTTTGTATGTCACTGTCCGCACTAAGTTAAAGGAGACGGTGGCATGGCTGGACGATAGTAAATGAATGCATGGAGGTACCACCAAGACTGCTTCAGAGAAACACATCATCTCCTCGTGTTTCAGCTGTGCTCTGCTTCGTCGTTATCAGTCTTCGTTGGCATCTTAATAGCTAGGAAAGAAACGGGAACACGCTCTCATCACTACTTCGCATCCCCTTTAATTTGACCTGTGATGGAAGGTACAGATTGCCCTTCTGTACAGTTTTCTCGAGGGAGGTCGAGAAAACTTTAGCCAAAAAGAAAAATGATAAGATTAATAATAAAAAAATATATCAAAAATTAACGTAATAATATGGTTCGATAACTCTATTAATGCAAGAAATTATTTTTTCTTCGATTAACCCAAACTCAAGCCTAAAATCACTTGCACACCCTCTCACTTGTTTTTTCAACCCTCTATATATTTATTAGAGAAAAACCCCTATAAGCATCGAGTATCTTATTTCTCTTTCTCTCATCAAAATCTTGAGACTAAATATATATTTATAAGAATAAATTTTAATTCTTTAACAATTATTCCTAGTCTCTAATCTAAATTATAATCCTAATCCATCAAGAAATTTAAATTTAATTAAAACTCCTCCCAAGCAGTTAAAACCTAATTACAACTCCTAGAATACTTTCAACCCTAATAATTCCTACCTTGGTGAGTATTTTTTTACTTTTTGCCTTATATACAAAACTGAACCATTGGCTTAAAAGAATTACCCACATCTATATGAACTGAATTGGTTCATGATCCAACACCTAATTTCAACGAACCAGTTAATGAATCCTCTATAGCTGCACCAAGTCAATGATACTAGACATTCATCTCACTATCTTATCATTATTGGATTTTTTTTTTCTTATAATTATCTACATCCTAAAAGTCATAAATATGATCATTTATTTTTTGCATTGCAAATGAAACTTATTGTTATATGTACTTATCATCTCCTATACATATAATTTATTTTCAGCACTTTGATATTTTTACTTTTTTTTTTATTTCCATACAATACAACCCTTAATACAATCTTTCAATCAGTAGCGCCATGAAACCCTTAGTACACCATCGCTACAACTCCCTACCTATGATTAATAGTATTAACAATAAAAAAGAAAGCTCATAAGATTAATAATAAAAAGGAAAACCAAAGAAAACCCATAAAATTAATAATAAAAAATATACTTAGAAAGTCGACAAAAGATATAGACAACTCCCTACTTATGTCTATGGAAACGAGAAAAATTAGTGCAAGGGATCACTCTCGCTTGAGTTAATCCAAACCCAAACCAAAAACCCTTAGTATATATACTCTCTCACATAAATAAGAAAAAAAAATTCTTAACATTTTTAAGAATAAATACTCAAAATAATTCATAAAAATCTTATGACTCAGTATATATTTATAAGAATTAATCACCATAACTATACTTGTACCAATCACTAATTCAAATTCTAATCTTAATCTATCAAAATATTTAAATTTAAGTAAGATAAATTTATTTGTATAGAGTGGTGGCCAATGTCAACACCAAATCATCAGTGATGAAATTGAAAATATTAAATCTTTATCATAATTGGGTTGGTGGAGATAGAACTAACAATGATTTAACATCTTATCCTAATAGGATTTATATCTAACACGTGGATTAACTTGAGGTTTAGAGAAGCAGTTGATCAATTTTGCCCTCTATGTCTGGATTTAGATTCTTAATTCTCCACATCATGACACTAATCCTTTAAGCTTTAGTGCAATAGTTAAATTGCTCTTCAATTATTGGCTTTCATATTCGGACATGTCTGCACCACAAACAACGGACGCCCACAAAGCTAAGTTCCTTTTTCGAGGAATCACTTTGCATTATTGTGAATGCGTGAATAGTATGTCAAATACTAAATAGTTGCACACCTCATCTCTCTCTTTCTAATCCTCCATCCTATCCACTTACCTAACTCTCTCACGTTCCAAGTCCTTGATCTAAATCGGTACATAAATAAAAGCTATTTTATCAATCCTTTCTAGATTCACTAGAAAGGAACTCTCACGAACACTCAAAAGTATTTTATTTCTGGCTCTCATAAAAATCTTAAAATTCAGTGTATATTTATAAGAATAAATCTTAATAACTATATTTTTCTACTTGAATTATTAATCCAAATTCTAATCTTAACCTATCAAAATATTTAAATTTGAGTAGGATTCCTTCTTGATATTTAGAATGATTTCTAAAGGTCTCCTATCTACAGCTTTGTTACAGATAACTATGGTTGTCAGTCTTGAAGTGATGATACAGGAAGCAGGTCCCAAATTTGTTTGGAGTGATCGGCCAATGTCAACACCAAATCTTATTGAATCTTTATCATAATTAGGTCACTGTATGCTGGAGATAGAACTAATAATGATTTAACATTTTTTTTATCCTAATACGATTTATGTTTAACACGTGGACTAACTTGAGGTTTCAAAAAACTTGTAATTAATTTTGCTCTCTATCTCTTAAAACTCCACATCATTACACTAATCTTTAAGCTGTTGTGCAACAGTTAATTACTCCCCAATTATTGCCTATCGTATCCAACATGACTACATCACAAACAAAACCCCACAACATGACAACTCAATTTATACACATTATATATATATATATATATATATATATATATATATATATATATATATATATATATATATATATATATATATATGTATATGGTAGGTGGTATACTTAATCTTTGTTAGTCAGTACATATGAGGAATCAAATTGATGAGAACTAAAATTGAGATCCAAATGTAAAAATTGAAGCGATCAAGGAAGTCGATCCCCTCGAAGCGATCATTTGTGATGCTGCTTCCAGCAGCGCCACCACACCCTAAAATCGGAATTAGAATGGAAATTGAAATAATCAATTTCAATTCAATTCAAAACCTTAAAAAACTGAATATTAAATATTAATAAAAAAATTATGATTCCGGTTTGGAATCAAAATAGCCTGAAAATGGTATAGTTTCCTATCCTTTTTTCATGCAATCAGAATTGAAACCGTCAATTCTGAAGTGTGGCTACAGTACCCCTGAGAAGATGGTGGTCGTCGACTTGGGTTGTTTCTCTGGCCCAAACACTCGGCGATCCGGTCGTCGTGGTGGTCTCCGAGGTGCTCGACGTCATTGGCGGCCTGCAGAGAAATTACTTGGGACGTCAGGAGCCACCGGAGATCCAGTTGTTCTCGAATGACAGCCCAGGGAACGACTTCAATTACGTTTTCCGGTCCCTGGGCGAGTACGAGCTGGGGAAGGTTGAGGAGGAGAAGGGGAATCTGCAGGAGCCATACTACGTGGTGGGAGTGCCGGGCTCCTTCCACGGCAGGCTGTTCCCATCTCGGAGTGTCCACTTCTTTCCACTGTTCCAGCAGATCTCAACAGGTTCTCTCATGTTGCCCTCCTCTTACTCATCTCAATCGCCGCCTTTTCTTCCATCTTGATTCCAATACATGCATCTTTATTCACGTAAGAAAGAAACGATGTCAAAAGAGTCTAAAGTCCGAAGACTGACCCCATCTGGAAGCTCTTCCTGGGAAGAACAGTGAGAGAATGCTTTAATATCTGATATCACATTGTATCTATCCGTCGATCCATTCTCGCTCTAGTGATCCCAAAATGTCAGGTTCCTCAAGGACTTGACACTGAACAGGGAGTCTCACTCAACAAAAAGAAGGTCTACATTGCAGAAACAAGCCCACCGGAGTGTCATAAAAGCATATATCAAGATCAATTCCAAAGAGGTCAACTCGAGATTTGCAGCTAATGTTTCGAGGCGTCTCCTCAAAGAGAAAACTAAGCAGAACGTATTTTCCATTTCTTGAAGAAAAAGGATGACAGCCATTTTGCTGCTGCTTGATGTTCGACTCCGTCCTTTGCGTCGCAATAGGAACACTAGACATTTCGTCGAACACCCTTTTGCCTGCGGTTGCCAGTTGCACCAAAAAGCGCTGTCCTCCTTGGGCAGTAAACCACCTTCTTGTAGACTATATACAGAGTCCGGGGGCTCAAAACTTAGCATTCCAAGCACCACAAGCACTTAGAAGAAGAGAGAGACATCCACTTGATTGCATTCAAGTAGCTAAGATATGTGCCAGATGACAAGCTTTTGGAAGAGAGAGACATCCTCACGAGTTCATCTTCATGGATACAGGGACATTTGATGTCCAATAAAGCATGATACCAAGTGTACACAAAATTGGAGTAACTTCAAAAACATAAAAGAATTCCATCGATGTAGAGCGAATTCTGTACCAGTGGAAGACTGGAGAGAAACTCCCCAATATTTCTGCATGCATCTTGTAGTATTTGAGAACTGAGGTGAGTTGAAAACTGAAAGAAAAGCTACCATGATACTCAAGGAATATAATCAACCAAGCTTCAGTCAAATCTATCCAGGCAGAGATCCCAGGCGTCGGGACAACTTTGCAGCATTGTAGAAACCTTAAACATCTTGATCTGGTCTAAAAAGGAAGCTTACCTTCGATATGATTCTACATAATTTTTCAGGCACCTGTGAGATCCCAGAAGTGCATGTGGTTTTCTAGGAACTGATTATCTCAATTTGGGCTCCTAAGTCAATGTTGCAAGCTTCTTCTCGAGATGTTTGGCTGAGCGAAGAGCCTCTAAAGCTTCTGCCTGCTTACCTGCCCGTTTAAAATTGAGTGCTCGGTGCTTCTCAGCCTTGATTTGTTCTTCCAGATCAGCTTTCTCCATGCGTTGGTTACCACTCCTGTCAAAATTTGGCTGGGCATCTGTTTCACGATATGGTTGGCTGGTAATAACACTATCCTCCAATCCAATAGCTTTAAGGGCAGACAGAAGTTGAGGATCAAGAAAATCCTCCACAACTACATCATCCATCGCTTCGGATTTGTTGCCGGTCATGTTAGTGCTTGAACCTTGATCAAAGTCTTCCAATTGTTTTTCTAAAGCCTTTGCTAATTCAAGTTCAGCCTCTGATTCATCTATCTTTCCTTCTCTACGCAACTTGAGAGCATTACGTTTATGAGACAAGGACTCCTGTTGAATTCTGAAGCGGTCACGGCCTGATTTTGGTTTCTCAGATGGGCTAGGTATGTTCTCTTGCTTTAGAGCAGTACTGTCAGGAGTTAAAGAACCTCGCGTAACCACATCTGCTTGTTGACCATCTTCCAGACTCTTCTCCAAGAGCTTTGCCTGTCTCAGTTCCTCTCGGGCTTCTGCAAGTTTCCCTTCTCTCTTCAGTGCAACAGCCTTTCTCTTGCGTGCTAAAATTTCATCCCTGAAAGCATCAGCCACAAGTGCCACCTTCTGTTCTTGTGCTCCCATGTTATTCGTTTCAGTGGCATCTGTTTCCTGACTCTGAAAATGTGAAGTTGTGTGACCAATTTCACCACTTTTTGAGCTGGTCTTCTCTTTCAAAGTACTCTCCACAGCCAACATAACAGGTGCACTAGTAATAGAGAAAAAGTTGGCATCTGTACCCTCTCTTTTCACTGATCCCCTCATTGATGAGTGCAAAGCTTCAGCCTCACTGCCAGAGAGACATTCCAAGTTCAGGGACTGGTTTGACTGGTGCAAAGTGGAATTTCCCACGGGAACATGCAGTGGGACTGCTGCATCTTTTGGTGTTTTGTTTAGCGCAAATGATGCTAGGCTTCCAGCAGTGTTTCGTGCATCACCAGAAGCATGCTCTTTAACAGAGAGATTTTGTGGAATCAAGGTTTCAAAACCAAGTGAATCCACCTCCACAGAGCTGACATTACTAGAGACTTCCATTTCTGTCATTTGGGTCTCCAGGGCTTTTGCTTTTTCCAGCTCTTCCTCAGCTTCCTCAGTCCTTCCTTGGCGTCTTAGTGCCAGAGCTTTTCTTTTTATGGCTAATAATTCTTTCTGAATGTCAGCCTTGCTTCTCTTTGCCTTCATAGGAGCCAAAGGAGGGGCATTATCATGCGTAGATGGATCATTCATCTGTTTAGATGCTCTATTTGTCATGCCAACAGATTCAACATCATCATCCTCATTCCACCCCATATTTTTCAAAAGTGACAAAAATGCAGGATCATGCATATCTTGCTCTGTTACCTCGGTCTCATATCTTTCCTCCCCAAGATTCAAACTCCTGGTATCACCACCTTCATGCACATGTGTGATGTCCAAATTCTTCTTTGCCACCTCAGCGACAGGCTTTCTGTGAGTACTTTTCATATTTTCCAGTTGTTCCAGAACCTTTTCTTTCCTCAAGTCTTCTCCATGGTTTCTTGGAGCACTTTCCATCTCTTCCAGTTGTTGTTCTAAAATCTTTCCTTTCTTCAATTCTTCTTCTGCCTCTTCTATTCGACCTTCCCTTCTAAATGTGAGCACCCTCTTTTTCAAAGCCAATAGCTCTTTTTGAACCATTAGCTTACTTTTTGGTGGCGACTTAAAATGAGAACCTGTTGTTTCAGCAACATTCTCCTCTTCAACTGTTTGCATTGCAGCCACATCAACTTGAGGGCTTGAACTCTTCTTCTTAAATTCTGATGCAACAATTTCAGAACTACATTGCATACCCACCAGGTCCTTTTCCAGTAATTTTGACTTCTTCAGCAGCTCCATCGCCTCTGAAATATTACCATCCCGTTTTTGGCTGAGTGCCTCCCTTTTCAGACTAAGCACTTGTCTGCGCAGTGCCTCCCTATCAAAAGGAACATATTCATTGCTTTGACTGGCTGGTTGTTCTTCATCTTCGTCAGACCAACCAAATGATTTTAAAGCAGCCACTAAATCTGGGTCATTCATATCACCATCAGTCACCTCAAAATTGCCATCAATAGGAAGATCATCTGAGAAAACAAGCTGGTTGTCAAATTGGAATCCAGCGTTGGATGCATGGTCTAATGCTAGGTTATCTTGTTTGTCTTCATTAAGACTATTGATTAGAGAATGCAGCTCATCATCCGATTCTTCAGCCTCACCCAATAGCTCTTGTTCTTCTATTTGTTTTTCTAATAATTTAGCCCTCTTCAGCTCCTCCTTTGCTTCAGAAAGTTTTCCTTCTCTTTTCAAAAACAGTGCCTTCTTCTTAAGAGCGATGACCTCTGACTTATCAACACCACCCTTTTTAATACCTTGACAGGATTTTTGAGAAACTAGTGCAAGAAGATTTGACAATTCACCCTCCAAACTAAGCTTTGCTGGTCTTTTATCAGCATCATGAAGATCTGCATCAGACCATCCCAATTCTCGAAGTTCTGCTGCAAGGTCATCCTTGACTTCTGTACCCCTTTGAGAGGATAATTTCTGGTTACCACCAAATTCTTCATGACCTTCGATTTTCTGGATGCCGGCAACAGTACTAAAATTGGATGTCTTTGCAGCCATTCGCCGGTTCTTTCGTAGTGTAATTTCCAAAGCACCAGCTTGCCTTTCAAGTTCTTTACCACGCTTGAATGCCTGAAGTGCTTCCTCAGATTGTCCTTCAGCCTTCAAAGTTTTATACTTTCTCTTCTCTTCAACTGCTTGTTGACGCAATTCCTCTGGATCACCTAACATAAGATCCACCTTAAGATTGTTGTGTGTATCAACTGACACGCTTCTAATATTATCTCCTTCCCTCCTGGAACTAGAGCAGGATGCACTGCTTGGTACCAACTTATGATCAAGATTCACAAGATTGTTTGAATTTTGTTCACATAATGATGTATGCTTTCCATCAGTTCCAAGAATCTGACTTAGAACCTCTTCCTCATGCTTGAAAGCCTGTTTTGCATTAACTGCAAAAAAGAATACAAGCAAATTCTAAGATGACCTCTTTGCATTTTATAGATCATATACACATTTCAGATAGATTTGGCTATAAGCTATATATGTAACCATGAAAGCAGAATTTTTTTTTTGAAGTCTCCCAATATCTTTATATATTAAAATATGTAAGACAATGATATTTCTTCAAATTCCCTTTTATTTCTCTTTTCTTTCCTTTGAAGGCAATATGTGCAGCTTTGCATATAAAACTTTTGAAGAATTAAATTCACATAAGGAGCACCTCAACAGGTAAAAGAAGTCCTTGCATGAAGCACTGCATATTTTCTATCAGAAAGCAGATTACGTACATAGGGCTGTAAAAATAATTTGTTCCTGAAGATCTCAGGCTTGGTGTGATGTCCAGCTGAAGCCTGCTAAATCACAAGCCCACCAAGCCAAGCCCAAACAGCTAAAGAATTGTTCATCAGCATATTGAGCCAAACCCTAACTTTAGCCTGTTCACTCCTGTTTGGTTCAGTAAGGACCTGGCCAAACTTTAACTTAGTTTGAGTTCTCTCCAATATGTATTTAACAAGACATACATGTGATCTCTACTATATATTATCATTAATGGCCAACTTTAATCATGCCAATAGTATGTATATGCTTATAATAGCAAGATACAGAAAGCCTAATACACTGCAGCACTGGCCCTTCAGATCTCTTCTCATTCTCCCCGATCGGCTCCCAACTGGCATCCTCCATGAGTGAAAATGCTCATCCTCTCAAAATCTCCTCCTCCACAAAGGCCATGTTGGAGGCAAAGCCTGTTACACATAACACACTGGCTTTTCATGATCATCCTATCTTCTTTATCCTCATTGTCAGCCCCTCCCTTTCCTTATGCCTCCACTGCCACCACCCACCTTCACATTAACACCTCTGACTCTCAACACCTCTGCCATCACCACCTACCTTGACACCACCATAAACTCACAGCATGCCTTCCACATCGTCAAACTTCTACCCATTCCTCAGTTGCATTGCCAAGCCATTCCCTCTCAAAGGTGAACATGAGCCAAGCTTGAACAGCAGGCCTGTTGGAAAAAGAACATGCCTAATCTTATTCATGTCCAGATAACTCACACCATTAATCATAATCATTGTCTAGAACACTTCCCATCAATTTGGGGTGGTGTATTCTGAAATATTGAAGCAAATCAATGAGCAGCTACATGATGTTACTGAAATAAAAGAATTCGAATAAGGCTTTGAATTAACAAATCTTATGTCAACCCTCATAGCTGAATCAAAATCCCAAAACACAGCAATCAACAAAGAAGCTTATGATCAAAACCAAAAATATAATAGTGCAGGTAGGATCTAAATAATAGGTTATATTTGCATGCAACTAAAGGGCAATCGAAATAGTTCACTGAACCTGAATACATCGCAGAATGTTCATATTCAATGAATAGTTGACATAAAAACTTAGCTATTAGGCATGCCAGATATGAATATAAGACTTTTACTTATCAGAAATTCCTAAAAATGATGCTCCTTGCAGATAATGAGCAAAAAACAAATCCTCACTGCCACCTCAATCTTGCCTATGTCACTTCAATCTAGCCTAATTCACTGTTAATTCCTTGAGGAATCCAATTCCTGGTGTTCTCCCGTTGGAAAAAAATGAAAGAACAAAAATGTAAATGAAAATATGCTGCAACATACTTTAGAAAAAAGATATAATACTTAGTAAGCTAAAGCATTTACCTTTAGCAGTTTGCTTCCTGTGTCCATATCTCAACTCAAAGCGTGCTGCTTCCTCTATCCTTTTGCATGGCTCACATATTCGGACTGGTGCATCACCTTGTCCACGTAAAACCATTCTCTGTTGGGTGCAACTATTGCAAAACAAGCCTCCACATCTGCGACAGTGATGCTACAGAAAGAAAAGCAATACATCATTATATAGGAATCTTCTACTAACTTGTACGCAATAATGACATTGATGAACACTGAATCTTGTCATCAAGGCAAATGACTTTGGCAGAAAGCTCTATTTATTACTCATCTTCTACAAACTGTAATAATATTTACTTATTTTCAATGGTGACAACATATGCAATTTTCAAGAACATCAAAAGGTGTCAGTCTAAAGTATATTCAGAATAAATAAATATAATAATATATGTATATATATATATATAATAATCCATAAAGGAGCAAGTGAAAACAGAAACAACTGCTCATGTATGTCTTATAAAAATGCATGTTAGCAAAGTCACATCTCCTTTCATTCAAAAAACAAGTCATTTTGTGTTCAACTATTGATCCAAAGACACCAAGGCAAAGACTACAGTTCAATAATATATGTTAGTTAATTATCAATCAACAGCAGAGCAAACACAAGCTAGTTCCATCACCAACTCCAAGGTTAGCATTCTAACATACACAACAATTCTATGACAAACAGTATTTATAAACATAAATTGTAATCAGGAAAAAATTCTACCAAAATCAAGTTGAAACTTGTGCTGACTTTGACGCTAATGGCATAGGCTAAGCTTAAGCCATTCAAGTCTGGAACTTTGCTTTATAAAGTTGATAATCTGGAGGATATAAAATAATCAATTGATCTAAGTCCAAATTCTTATTGCAGAAATATTCTGCCAATTAAGCAAGAATGTGGGAATCATTTTGTACTCATTCACCCAAATATTTGGTAATACCGTTAAGATTTATCTCTAGAAACTAATAATATTCATGATATTTTCCTGCATGGTCACTGAAGCTCACTATGGATAATATTAGTATGTTATCATTCATAGGCATTCCACCAAGCAGAGATGGAAAAGAAAAGTAAACTTGTAGACACCCATACATAAAAGTTACACTTCCTTGATCCTCTTAGATACAGCCATGTCAATATAAATTCTGGAAAAGGAAACAAGGATTTAGCACCAGAAAAATAAAAACATAGAACGGATGACTAGCAATGTTAGTGCTTCCACATGATCATACATTGACAAAGACTAAGTTAAAAACACTCATACAGGAAAGAACAAAAAAAACCAGAACATGGTCATAGAAAGTACATCCAAATATGCATACCTTTCTATTGATAAAAGTGAACTGGGATGAACAACCCTGACAATGAGATCCATCTACCACCCAATTTCCTCCTCGCATTGAAGGCTTTACCGGCAAGCCAATCTTTTCCAACGTCTTTCTGGTACTACAAACTACAAAGGGACTTCAAGTGAAGATAACAGAGCCACTCAGCTTCAATGTAAATTATTGTCAACCTATTCAACATGATGCCAAGTTAGTTCGTCTTCACAGTGTCTAAGAACAATGCTTTATGCAAAGTAAGGAAGCAGCTAGCCAGGATGCTAAAAGTTTAGGTGGATAGTAGAGATAACACCATCACTTTTTAATTGAAAAAAATCAACATATTTAATCACAACATCATCCACCATAATACAAAAAGGGACGACGAAAAGTTCGATGGTAATCCACAGTGTACCCTCAAAGACGGATTAAGCCAGGCTTTAATCAGTTGACAAAAAGGGATGAGAAAAAACATGGGCGGACTTGATTCAAATCATCATCCAGAATCAAAAAGCACGAGGAGTTCAGATATCGAGCCCTAAATAGGGAAAGTAGAAGCCACATCGGAACCACGGCTGCATAGAGATAAAATTCGAACAAAAAATCCACGGAAAAGAGATGACGCTTGAGGTGCCGGCAAAAGTAGGATCGGAATCCAAATGAACCAGGACTGGAGATGCGATCGTTATTACCTTGAAAATTAGGGGAGACACGATCGAGGCTGTCGATTTCGTCGTCCCACCTTTTTAACGAGGACACTAAGAAAAAAAGACTTTTTTTTTTGTTGTTGTACATCCCTCCGACGAACTCCGGTGCGCTCGACTTACCTGTCTCTCACCAAGACAGGGATTAACGTTATCACACGCAAACGAGCCACTTTGCCGAAACGGAAATGGTTATTAACGTCATTGTCGACCCTTATATGACGTCATGTCAAACTTGAAGCCGGTGAGTAAATCCTATTCGCTGTTTTGGCCCAGAAAAATATTTTTTAATAAAAGTTCAGTGTTTAAAGATTAATAAAACTATAAAAATAAGAAAAAATTTTGAAAGATAATCTAAAAAGGTGACTAAAAATAATTAGTATAACAAGATATAAATTTTATAATTATTTTTATAGTAAAATAGGTATTAAAGATGATAATATATATATATCGAAATTGTTAAGGTTAGAAAAGAAAAAGGGTAAGGATTTAAGTAATATTAACTGTATTAAAGATGAAGATCAAAAAAATATTTGTTAATGATAACGAGATTGAGGGAAAATAAAAAATTATTTGTATAAATTATTGAATAAACAAGGATATATTTAATAATCAAATATTTATTCATAAAATTTTAAAATTAATGAAGTAAATGATGTATTAAAGAATATAAAAATAACTAAAAGTATCGAGTGTGATAATATTGAGATGTTAAGATGACTTATAAAATTATTAAAATTAGAAAAAATAAAAATCATGAGTCAACTTTAGAAAAGAATAATTATAATATCATATGTCAGAACTCGATGAATTAATTGACTCATCAATTTTATTTAATCTAAATTATTAATAAAAATATTTAAACTAAGATCGATAATAATATACTCAGATCAATCTTATTATTATCAACTTTCGATATAGAATTAATTAAAATATTATAAAATAAAATAATTAATATTAGTGATACATGAAGAATAAAGAAAAGATCTAAAAAAATTTAATAGAAACTATATATAAAAAATTTTAATATTCTAAAATTAATTAGATATATAATTTTTTACATATCTAAATCAAAAGTTGACCTCAATTAATTGCGACTGTTTTGTCCAAGACAGGTGAATTCCACGCAAGTCCCCGAGTCCAACATGAGCTTTTAACACCGTGGGCCAAGCCGGTTCTGCCAACTCAATTGATAGGGGTAGAGATGTAAATAACCTGTCAAAAGGCCCAAAAACCAAAAGGGGCTTGGCGAGCCCGAACGGACTTGGGCGGTGCCTTCCGAGATATGTTTCGACACCGAAACTCGATACCCAAAACCGATACCCCAATGAGAGAAACTGCCAATCCTACGTGCGTATACATGTACACTTCATAACGTATCAGATGTGTGTCTCTCACGGGTAATGTTGTGGGTTCATAAAGCAACATGGTCGCACCTTCTGGATCACACACCATCTCTTCCACTGCTACACCGAACTATCCCACCCTTGGAGTGAGTCGAGTAATGCGCTCCTCCACCTCTTCCTGCCTTTCCTCTACCGCCGCCACCATGGATTCCTACCCCGACAACACCTACTACTATTATTCCTCCACATCCTTCTACTACGACGGCCCAAATGACCACACCACCCGTCCG